>NC_042494.1:6380177-6444649 GCF_005508785.2 Acyrthosiphon pisum
TACGTTCGTACTTACTTACTACAACACATATCGTATGTTTTAATTCTATTATAACTACTAACTGGTACAGAAGTACAATTATTCTACAAGATATCGATACGTTTTTAATCGTAAAACCAAATTCCGCATAAAAAATAAGGGACTACCTACATTATTGTAATGTATTAAATAAATAATTCAGTAAAAAGTGACCGACCACCTCATGATAATAACACCATACATAATATTAACAATAAATTATCAAAAACACAAGATCTGGGTATTTTTTATAAGCTATAATAGTTTAATTAGTATAAATTATTTATTGCAAATTAACTTATGCAAAATATGAATATTACGACTAACAAATGAGTAAATATCAGTGTCATTATCATTATTAGTTTCAAATAATTTATTGCTTTATTATTACATTCAAGCTTTCACACAAATAATCATTTATACGCGCGGTCTCTGCTTATAATATAATATAATGTCAGTAACAGAGTATAATAAAAGGTATTCAGGATTCGGTTTTCTAGTAAACAGATTATATTTTTTGATAAAACAAAAATTTGGCTAGTGATGTATAATAACAAGATTTTTTTTTAATGGACTGAAATGTTTTTGTTACACGAAAATATTAACTGCATGGGTCATTAGGTTCTAAACTATATAAATAAACTATATTATGCCATAAGTATAAATTGCGAACAAAATCTCACATAAAATAATTAACTAATTGTCTGTGGTATGTATACATCATTTTGAGGAGTTTAACAACTTTTAAAACGCCCTCACTTACCTTTATTTCACAATTTTGGATTGATCCCAAGTATTATAAAATTATATTTAAGTATATTATATTTCACGATATAAGATAGTTCTCAGCAATAAATCGTTTTTATTTTTATTATATTCACAAATGGTAAAATTTATTAATTCATGTCCACGTATATACTGCAATAGGAACATTACATTTTTATTTATTCGATGCATTAGCGGACGACAATACTATTATTATACCACGATGAAAATGTAATATTCCGTGTTTGTACAATTAGTTATAAATATTGCATGTCAATGGTACAGTAATAACAAAATTGAAATTGTCATTAATTGTACTTGCTAAGAAAAAACATTTGCGCGCACCGCATCGCTGGTAAAAAGTATTATAAATCAGTAATATGAAAATTTGTTTCATTTGATTGTTATTTCTAAAATACGTGTTTGTATTCGATACGTAATATCTATATCATAATAAGATTCACTGAGATCAGTGCTTACTTATCAGGTTTCAGGTATGGTAACTATTATAATTTCTAATAGCCTGATGGTACTTAATTATTGTGTAGACACTTCATTCGAGTACAATGGACATTTCTGCAATTACTAAAGGTCGTCATGACATCATTACTTCATACTTAATCGAATAATATGATATGTTATTTCTATATTTCCGATCGACATGCATAACAAAGTCATTGATATGGCAAATCATCGTATTTTTCTTCCGTTTTAATATAATTAAAAATTTAAATAAACCTATATTTATTTTTATAAAATTAATTTGATTTTACTTACACTATTGCATTTAATAAGTATTTTAATGCTAATATACAGACAACTAAAATAATCTATGTGGTAATAGTTCAAGCGAATTAAACATTATAAGTTATAACGTAAAAATATTTTAATGTTAATTCGGATCAATTTGTTTACAGAAACGTAATGTTATTATATCGAATGTACATTTTTTTGTCTTTATACAAGTACGTATAATATGATAGTACATAATCTTAATTATTATGTTTTCTTAATGTAGATTAAAAAAAATAATAATAAAAAATAAACACAATACTTAAGTGATAGTATATTATGGCAATTTTTTTTTTTTAAGAAGTTAATTTTTTCGGAAAAGCACATTAATTTATGAGACAATTAAACAATTTTAAATAACTGTAATTAGCACCTTACTAGATAAAACTATAATAAATATGATATTTTAACGAGATCGTAATTTGAGTACTTATGTAGTTTTCAAGGGAATAGTTTAACTCATTGAAGAAATAAAATATGACTATCTTTTTAAAACTATACCACTATATTGTTCCATTGGTTTACATCAATAATGTTTTGCTGTTTATTAAAATATATATATATATATATATATTATTTTCAAAATAATACTAAAACTAAAATAACATATAACTTTTTTATAAATGGCGTACAGTATTTCTAATTATTTTATTGAGTGATGTCACATATCCTTTGACAAAAAAGTTATACAAATATATTATACTATATATTTATGCATTTGAATAATAAATGCCCATTTATAATACATTGTAGTAATGGGAAAAAGGACATGACATGTCACTTTTCACCCACGGTCACGGTGTAAAATATATTATTGAATATGCTTAGGATTCAACGAGACAGATGATATTTTACGCACCCTTAGTTTGACATTTTACAAAACGCCGAATATATAAAAAAAAAAATAGTTCAGATCAAATAACGAAAAGAATCCGAAAATTCGATGATAACTTTCATTGAAAGCGATTTTTATTCAAAATAGAAACAAAATAGTCCCCACATAAATTTTGAAAAACGATGTATTTCCTGTACGTCAGATTATTTTAAGTGTGAAAAAAAAACATTCAATCGATGTGAGTAATATTATTCTATTTCAACCATTTTACGATGATATTTTATGTTTCTATAATTCTTTACTACTTATCGCACCACTTTTTACGAAAGATACAAATAGGAATAAGGATGGCAGTGGCTGTGCATTCATTCAGTGATTTCCCCCATGGCAACGAATGACTACGGTATACTGCGGCGGCAATGATCTACCTCATTACGTCCGGCACACAGTAACCCCTCTGTATTAATTGCTGTTTAAACACGCATATATATAAGCACACGTGCCCTAGAGAAAGTCTCGTTATATTATCTCTCCATCTCTACGGTATCCTTTTTCGGGCCGGGTTCATCATAAATCACGGAATCCTAAGCGCACTCACCTCCGCCCCATCGTTCAAGCACATAATAATATAAGTGCCTTATATCCCTATATAACACCTCCGCCGTTGCGTCCTCGAGCCACTATACGTTGCAGTGTTTCTCCGACCAAAATTCCAAAGTCTTCGTATGGGTACTATATATTAACCCACCCCCTGGCTCCGGCAGCGGTGTGCGTCCACCCGTATCCGGCACGGAATATGTTGGGTGTGTCTGGCGGATTTGATAATAGTCGATAAATTACACCTTCGATTAAATCGTCAAATAGATATTTCACATACATCCCCGTAAGCGCGCTTGCCGACTTGATCTTGGATCACCGTTATTGTTTTAACGGCGGGTGAACGATATAATATTATAATATTGTCGGTGTAGCGACAAGCCAAAATTACCCGTGTAGGTATAAGTACAATATACGTGCTAATTAAAACTCATTCATAAATGGATATAGAAAATTCCACTGTCCGCTGTTCGATTTAGCATGACACTACGTGATATAATATTATACATTTATACTGCACTTATCATGAGCAAGATATCCGCAATGTCCGTGCATTTTTCATATGAATTAAATTATTAAAATTGTTGTCGTGAAACCCATACGCACGTGCGTGCGTGCGTGTGTGTGTGTGTAAAAATATCAAAACAAATATGACGGGGAGGGGGGTTAAAGTCGACGGTGGTGAGCGTTGATCGAAATCAAACGGTAATGATAGCAGGAAAGTTTTCCGCCCGTGCACTGGGAGCTGACTCGAAACCGATGTACTTTATACTGTACTTTGTAAAAGAAATTGTGTTCAAGAAGTCGAGAGGAATACCGGATATCAGAGCAAAACTTTTCACCTTCTAACTTATTATTTTAGTTCAATATCTCAAGTTTTCTAGCGTAGTTACTTAAATTTACGGTATACATTCATATACACGCAAATCATCGTTACTGTTATTTTAGCCCATTGCAGTAGGTACCTGCAATAAATCCACTCGAGCCACAACTTTACCACAATACCACAACAGTAAATTCCTATGACAATTCGAATTGCACTCAGGTATAGAGAACGATCATATTATGTAATATATAATACTAACGGCAGTACAGAGGTACTTACCTATATCGTAAATCAGTCATTCAAGAGTATCGTTTTCCTATCGAATAAATTTGTAAAGGTTTATATTTTATTTTATTTTGGTTCTTATACAATTTGCTTCTATACTTGATTTTTTTTTTTAATTGAAGTGTAAAGTTATTAAGAACATTTAACATATTATTTGTTTGTAGGTACCACATATTATGAACATTTTTTTAATTTGAATGATTATAATGATGGTGTAATGTATGAAAATACTTCTAGTTCAAATCCACTGACATATTGATTATAAATACATAGCTGATCACACGACGCATTGTTAAAATCACCTGCGTATAAAAATTGAAAATAATAGCTATAAAAAATAACAGATTTTGAAACAATTTGTGGCTTTTATTGATTTGAATAACTTAGCTAGGTACCTAATTTAACTACATCGTGGTGGTTCAGTAATTTTTTTATGTAAGTTTAAACAAATTATATAGGTATATAATACTAACATGAGAGGGAGGGGGTATAAATTCCTTACACTCAGTGCTCGAAGTGGGGGGGGGGGGGGGTACGGAGGGATAGCATCCCTCTACTTTTTTGTTAGATGAAGAGTAGAAGAATGTTATGATGATATCAGGAAATCTGAATTGTAAGGCATCCCTCCACTTATCTTGAGCCATTTCGACCACTGCATGGTTACACTAACATAACAACTATGACACTGAAATAATCGGGTGAATGTAAGTTCCTACACAAGACCTAGCAGGTAAAAAAATACATATGTTAGTTCCTACATGGCAGAAAAATGATATATGGAAGTTCCAAACGGTAAAAAAGGTGTGTAATATTTAATTTTCTACACGCATGGTAAAAAAAATTAGGTTGGTACTTATGAATGTTAGTTCCTAAACTAATCGTTTATAATATGTTATTATATATATTATATAATAATAAATAATACTTTTATATATTATTTATGTAACCAAACAGATGATATTATCTCAAAAAAATAAAAATATTATAATACATTTTATAATTCAATAATAATTGTAGAAAAACATAATATATTATGTATTTTATGTGGCTTATTTAAAGTACAAACTAATAATTAGGAAGGTAATTTTTTTGCTGTGTAGAAGCTTACACAAACCACTTTTCTGCCGTGTAGGAACTTACACATCTCGTTTGTAGGAATTAATGTATGTAATTTTCTCCCCGCTATTCTCGAGTAGGAACTATTACGATTCCCCAAATTATTAATATATTTTAATTCTAAGTTTATACAACATAAAATAATTTAATAATACCATCTAAACTAAATATTTAGTAAAACTGAGATTTAAAAAAAAAATGTTTGTAATTTTTATTAATTTGTAACATAAAATAACATTATTAACTTTTTTTACAAACATATACTTAAATTGTAAACAAGTTAAGAGCTCGTCTACCATCCAGAAACACTAGTATGTGACGGAATCATAAGTAGGTAGGTAACTCAACAGATGCTTGTAATTCACCGCGTGCTAGTCTTTTTTTTTACAGTCGTAAGAGTATTTTTCTCAGTTTATTTTGTGTACAATATTTAATGATTATTATCCATCTATAAAAATACAAAATGACATTAAAAAGTGTTGATACAATATATTAATGGTAAAGAAAAGACACCTGATTCCATATAATTACTATCTCACGGAAAACATATAAAAATGTTCTAATGTTTTATTGCATTCATCTCAAAGTATAATTTTATACGTATCTAGTGAAAACTATAATGTATTTTACACTTCATAAAATAAAATATCATGTCGCATGGTCACTATTTATTACTCAAGTGCGTTGATTTCATCAATGTTAGTAAGAGCTTAACATTCAGTTTGACGTTTATTTTAATTTTCTACTAACATTTGGTATATTATCCATATTATTACATGTTTGTTAAAAAAAATTAACCAATATAATTGACTTTGTTAATCGTTACGCACACGATTTGTCCATAAATAACTACGAACATAAATATACCATTTAAATTACAAAGTTTATTTATTTTGTATAAAAATAGGTACTTACACTACTTATATAATTTTGTAGACATAATATTTAATTTTTACAGTTTATATTTAAAAGAAAAAAGTTAGGTACTTATTTTTTGCTGTGTGTACTTTTATCCCAAACATGATTTTCCGCAAACCTAAATATACCAGTTGGATTTTGAGATCAAATTACTCACACAATTTAGGACCATACAGAACATAAAAAAATGAAAGAAAGATAAAACAAATTAAAAATGGACTTACGCGGAAAAATGCAATTACAACGTTGCGACTTCAAAGACGGTCCTGTTTCTCTTTTCAGCAACACAGAGAACGACCATATTATGTATATATCCGTGAACTTGTGACCTTTATGGAGCGTACTGTTACCATAGTTACCAAGCGATCTGCAATCACTGACATACACACACGCACATGCATACTTGGGAAAAAAAATACAGACAATTGTCATATTATTATGTTGACATAAAAAAAAATAATAAAAATGTACATAGGATTCTGAATAGATGAAATTATAACGTTGGCAGAATAATATTATTCATATATTATGTGGCGATTCTGTAGTAAAAGTAGGTATAACTAAGTAGGTATAAATATATTGATATTGGTAGCTTAATATAAATTTCTTGCCGGTAAAATGCGGCTTATTCGCCAATTTCACGACCATATAAGCATGTTTCAAAATGTCTCGACAAACTGTGCTGTGATAAAGATAACGTTACTACTTTTGAGTTTCTGGTACGTCATGTTTTTAATTCCGTTGCGACGATAACGTATAAAGTCTGAAAAGGAGCGATTCTTGTTTGGTTTTCTGTAATTGACGTACGAGGACACACGGTTCAATTAATTTTTCGAACAATATTTTGTGGGTCACCAAAATAACCGATATCGCACTGACAACGGTTTTTTTTTTTTACAGTTCACCCTTCCCATACTCCTCCAACCCACTCACGCATGCCTTTCGTACCCTTGAGACCTTCATAATATTCCACTTTCACCTCATGAATACACGTATGGCTTTTCCTTCAACATATACGCTGAAAAAGACTACGTGTGGTGGCAGACCTTAGATCACTATGAATGGATGGAATTCGGATTAGTTTTGTTACCAATTCGTATGGTTCAATTCTGACCCTTCAGATAGTGCGACTTAGGAATAATAATAAAAATTACAATTTCTTCTGAGGCTAAAATATAAAAAAATATGGCATGCGTGATAGATTATGCGAGTTGATATTTTCAAGAGTAAGTATCTTATTGATATTTAGTGTAGCAAATGTATTAACCGTGGAACGAAAGGGCTGCTCACTTTGAGACTTGAGTGAAATAATTTCATATGGATAATAATTATCATAGTCATAAATTAGTATTATAATATAATTTTTGCATAGCTAAATGTTTATACTGTTAAAATAATGTCAATACAACTTCAAACAACTGTGCATAATATATCATATTTTGATCGTTTGATTATAAGTGAATCACATAGTTATATGTAGGTGTTGTAGGTATGTATAACATTCATTATGAGACTAGTGAAATGGCGGTATTTTAAAACCATGCTAGGTAAAATAATTAATGCGCATCTGAAAATGGTGAAACATTAATTTACAGTACCTACCTAAATTAATACACACTCAACAACCTATTAAACCCTATACCACATAAAAAAAATTAATGGTTTTTTGGTACATAATTACTTTATATTATATGTACATACCTTTATTATTTTAAATTCTAGTATTTTATATGATCTACGTACCTAGGTACGTCGTTTATTGTGAAATAGGGTTTTACATTTCATCTTCATTATTCAGTTTTCACTGATCAAGAATTTTTTTAATATAAATGCAATTACACATTTACAAAAAATAATAAAATTTAATACCAAATTAATATTATGACAGTGTATAATGTATATTATATTACTAACTTCATTCTAAAATAAGTGAGTTGAAAATTTTGATTTTATACATATTATGAGATTTATAGATTTATATAAAAAATAACGTATAAGTAATCAAATCTAAAATAATATGATAAAAATATGTAGTTTTATGATTTGACAAAAGTTGAATTTGGTCTCATTTATGGTAAATCTAAATTCTGAATAATATTCATAGTGTACTAGGTACATCGTATAGAAACTGCTCTATGCAATAAGATATTTGTCGTTTGATCTCGAAGAAGTAATAATAGGTACTTCTCAAAGGACAAATACTGAACGGAACGATCGACCTACCTAACAGGAAAACTAATGACATGAATAAGATGCACGGTATTATATAAATATATACGCATATTACATAATATTAGGATATTCTTGATTCTACCATGATATTATGCATTAAAAACACATTACTATTTAGTAACACAAATTAAAACTAATAACTATTTATTTTCACATTTAATCTCCGAAAATTCGGCAGCTACATGAAATTATTTATGTATGAATTAAACCAGAGAAAAAAATAAAAGTTCTTATTATGATTTTAAGACGCAAAATAAAAAAATATAAAGACATATTTTTTACATACTATTTGTGTTCACATGATGCATTCGTTTTTTTATGGTATAATAAAAAATAAGCCCTAGCGGTTTTATTCGGTCTAAAAAATGATTTTAGATAATTTTTTTTGTCATGTTTGTCATGTCAAATTTTAAGGCACACCCAACTATTTAACTTAATATAGAAAAAAACCACATAACGTACTCTCGATCAATTCATGAAAAATAAATAACGAACAAACCGATTGCTTACGCCAAAATGACTGATTGATACGCCAAATTGTTTTTATAATAATATGTCATCATCATATGTGAGGAAATATATACCAGCATGAATAATAATTTAAACTTAATCATATTAAACCAAAAACGAAAAAATAATTGATCATTCGACAGATGGTAATATAATATAATAAAAGGTTTAAAGATATTATCAATTATGGAGTGCAGCAACAAAATAAAAAAAAAACAACAGTTTCGTTCAGTCCTTCCAAACAATATGCCTACGTACCATAATCCGCAAACCTTATTTTTACACACACCTTTTAAAATTTGAAAATGATGGCACTATTTGCATACCTTCTATTACAAACAATTTATTACAACTTATAACCAACATTTTCTTGAAAATTAAACTTGCTGGTTTAAGCGTATGACACAGCCCGAGACCTTATAAATGAATAAACCTATCATTTATAAACAAATAAATACAATATACTAAAAAATAAAAATAAAATGTAAGTGTATAAAACCCCATTTAATCAGGCCGTTCGGTCTTGTCAATGTATTTTAACACGAATATGTTTTTGGGATGAGTACAACTTTTTTATTCTAACCAATTTTTGCGAGGCCGATTTTCATAAGCAACAAAATATTTTTCACACTGCACTTCCTTAAGCTATACTCAAAAACATGTCAATGGATCCTCGATTTTCCTTGCAAATAAATATGTCTAGTAGCATGCTATTTGTTTTATTTTAAGTATAGCTAAAAGCTTACCGTATTTATAGTATGCAGATTTTAAATATTCTCTTTCTAGAAGAAAAAAAAACGATATTATTAAATTATTATTTATTATACATAAGACGCGTAAACTGACGACTGATGTGTAGCTGTTCTCTGAAAACGGAGCGTGACAGAAAACGAATTTTTAAACGGTTTATTCACCAACGATTTATTCTACTTGGTTTTCACAAGACAAACATAAAATTTTTTCTAGACGTGAAATAAACTAAACGGTTAACTTACAGATATAATATAAGTGTATCGTTCTACAACAAACTACACTGCAGCCGCATAAACTTTTGTCACGTGAACTCGCCGGATAATCAGTATATGGCTGTACATATTATAGGATTAGCACACGTTCGTAGGCAGAGCCACGAGTATTTTTCCCGATAATTCGTCGATTTATATCACGCTAGTGGGGCGGCACGTATTCAAGACACCCTACAGATCCAGAGAAGGTCGGGCCCAGAATACTAAGCAGATTCCATTATTTTCTTTTCTCGCTACAGGCATCAATCCCTATGTTATTACACTCGCATACACACACGGACGACTTAATGGCGGTGTCACCGTCTAAAGTACGCCACTACCGTCGTCATAATTATAAAGATCCCAACTACCGACCTCCACCTCATCATCCTCCATTACCCCCCCCCACCCCACCAGAAACCAATAACAGTCCCGATTCCTCCGCCTACGCTACGTCGGTTTTTTGACGCCAAAAGTGAACGCGATTTGTTTACGCGGGGCCTAATACAGTGATACGGAGACTATATAATATACATTTATTACATAGCGAGATAACACGTAAACGACCTATGGAGTAAACAAAGTCGAACCATAAGTAATATTACCATTAATACAGCTATAACGGCTGTTCGTTTAGAACTTGAATTTAAATTTTATGATTATTTCATCCTTTAATCACTATTGGGTCTGTGCCAAAATAAAAAATTAAATACATGTAGATGCTAATATCATTGATCGTCAGTTCAAACATTTTTGTTGGTTAAAAATATTTAAATATTATACAACACTGTTATTAAATAACAGTCTACCAAAACCATAATTTGAATAAAATACATTCTTAAAATTAAAACAACAGTCTAGTTCAGTGGTTTTCAACCTGGGGGTCACGAATGATAGGTTTGGGGGTTGCCAAAAATAATAGATGAAATGATTTTTCAATGTAGTACAGTCTACAATATGCTTATCGTTTAATTAACCTTATAAAATCAAAAGCACTAAATTCTAGATTATTTACGATACTCTGTAATGAATTGGTATCTGATCATACAAAACTACTACTTCATTCTGAAGTTTGGTGGTTATCCCGTGGTAAAATATTATTAAGAATTGTTGAGCTTAAAGATGAAATACGAATTTTTCTCCTTGAACATAAAAATACACTCCCAGAACACTTTTTAAATGAAGAATGGTTAGCCATTTTAAGTAACTTTGCCGATATTTTTGATAACTTAAATAGTCTAAACTTAAGTCTTCAAGGTAAAAACACAAATATATTAATTTTCTCTAATGAAGCTTTCAAAAAAAAAAAAAAAAAAAATACGCTTATAGATAAATTATATTAATAATGAAAACTTTGAAATGTTTTCATGTTTTTCAGAATTTATTAGTTACAATGAAATATTTGATATTGAAAAAATAATGACATATCGGAGAAAATTAAATGTAGCATCAGACTTAAAAGTTGCCTATAAAACCTAATATGGACGTGAATAACAGGTTAAATTGTTCATTTTTAAAATGTTATTTATTTGTGTTTTTTACATTTAAATTTATTGTACATTATATTATGCTTGTGTTGTTTTAAAATAATGTTGTATTATAAATTAATTAAATTTTTAAAGAGTAAATTAATCAAAATCATATAACATGTAAATATTTTATCAGTAATTAAATCAAATTTTAATGAAACAACATTATTTTTTTAAAGGGGAGCGTAGTACAAAAAAATAAAATGGGGGGTCGCGATCCAAAATAGGTTGACAACTGGTCTTGTTTAGTTGTTATTGTCTCAGGAGTTGATAATTTCTGGTTTAATATTTCCCCATTGTCGATTTAAGTATTTCGGATATCAGAAGATGGAAATAATATGTATATAATACGTCTGAAAATTGAAGTTTAGCTATAATAATTACAATGGTAAATCTTACACATAGAATTAAGTTACAAAAAGTTTAAAATGTAGGTACACATTACAATTTACCAGCAAACTATGTTATAATAATATACAATTAATAACGCTGATTCGGATCAAAATATAAGAACTATCTTTTTTTTTTTGGGGGGGGGGGGGGGGGAAACTCAATCTTATAAACTTACATCGTTCACACTAATCGTTAATACTAATGAGTCCCAGCTTGTTAATTTAAAGTTTAGTTTAGTGCTTTAAAGCTCTATAGAATATAGGTTATACTTCAAACTTTGAGTATCATAATTTAAATCAATTGGTACAAATAGATGGACTTTCAATTGATAGTAGGTACTAGATATATATTAGTTGAGAGTTTGAGACTACTGTAGGCTTAACCTACTCGTAGATAGGTAGGTACTGAACAATTAAAATAAATATATATTTAACTTTAAAATAAATTATATTAATCTGTTTTAAATAAATAATAAGTATTTCAAACAATTGTGATAGCTTTAGAGCTAAAATGGTTAAAAAAATAACAATTTACTAAATTAAAGTGGGTATAATGTAAATATTATTTATTCTATATACTATATTTACTTATTATTACAAACTAAAAATAATTTATATTGTTTTATATTATTATACATAAACATATTAATACCAAGTATAAATATTTCAATTGCAGTGGAGTAAATATTGTTTACAATTTACTTTACATGCGCAATTTACAGAATAACATTAATATCTCCCAAGTCAGAGGATTTCCACAATGGTTGGCCTCCCTGTTCATGTGGTTTCATATTGTTATTAATCTTATATTATAAAATTTACTTATTGTATCTAAAATGTTACAAATTGTGAATATACTATTTTGTTAAATAAAAAAAAAATTAAAAAAATAAATATAATTATTATTTATAGATAAGTATAGGAAATATTGTTTTTAAAGAAATATTATTTTTTGATAAACACTCAATATCCAATTTCATTTTACATCAATATATATATAATATAATATATAATATATCTATGTAATATTTGTATTTATTTTTTACAATGATTGATTTCAGTTGCGAACAATATATAATTATTCATTGTAATAAATATACTATAGAAAGGCTCAAAAGCAACTTACAGTTGGAAAAACTCTCTAGATAGGTATCTGAATTTCAGAGCGATTTTGACTTTTGTATTTACTTACCTAGCTCTTGTCTGACTTCTCTCATGCAGTTGAAATGTCAAATTCAGAATCCGTGTATTTAGATCTGATTAATCAACAGAAAAAAAATTAATACTAAAATAAAAAAAAATGTAGTGAAATACCTACCTAATATGTTATTGTCATTGACACACAAAACAGAAAAAAATATTTCTTCAGCTTTGATAGAAAATTATTTCTCTCCTACCACAGTTGCGAAATCTGCTGTCAAGGGTTCTAAACAGAATTCTACAATATAATATAGGTGGTATTTATTATTAAATGCCTACTTTGAAAGATCTGACATATGTCATTGCAAAATTAAAAAATGTTCGTACCGTGCTAAAATTTTTAAAGCATATTAATAATAAATATGAAATCGTGTTAGACAAAAATGTATTTCATAACGCATAGAGTTAATGGCATATAGTGGAAACATTTAATATTTAGAATGTATCGTATACGAATTTTTTTTCCTATTACACTACATACCTACAACCCACCTAACTTTGTTTATTCGAACCATTTTCAGATAATATTTTATCTCATTTCAATTCAATTTATAGATCGTTCTAAAATGCCGCCGGTAGTAAGAGTTGCGTTTTTTATAACTTTCACAGGATCAACTTTAGTTCTTTGCACAAATTTACATAAATATATGTATAATACATAAACTTCTACAAAACTGGATGTAAAATGTTGATATTTTTTTTTAACGTTTTCTCTTAGCCTTATCATACACGAAAAAAACTCACAGTACATATCTATTTCCTAAATGTATAACTAAGCATTCAACTACTCATATTTTATGTTATGGTTTTAACATGAAAACTAACATTTATTTTTTATGAAGAATTATCAGAAATTATTATTTCAATATGATATACATTTTAATGTATAATAGTTAATTCGCTATATGGTATATAGAATAGATATTATAAATATAATATTTACATATTATTATGTATGTTAAGTTATTATTGTTTTTAGATAAAAACGTAAACCATTTATACGTAATACGTATAAATACAAAATAAACAAATAAATGTTTAAAGCCCATTTGTTTAAACTTAAAATATACTAACTAAATAAAAGTTTTATGGTAAAAATTGCCCCCACATTTTTTTCTCTGAAAATCGCATTGCGGCGTTAGCTTAAGTTTTGAATAGTATAATTCGAAGTTTTTTTTTTAAATTTAACTGTAATATAAGGTAATTAAAGTTATATAGTACAATAATGTATTTTAGTATTTATAAGCTAAACTGAAAATTAACTTTTTGCATTTTCTAAATAATTATATCATCCATTTTATTTAGTATGAAATTATTTAATTTTATAGTCCTATTAGACGCAAAAGTTTTTTTGTATTAAAAATAAATATATAGCTTTGCCTTATTACTTTACGAAATTAATTACTTAAAAAATATATAATTTACTGATTTAGTTTTTTATGGATTTCCTAATTGCTCTATAATAAGTCAATAAATAAATGATTAATAATTATACGTATTGATCATCATAATATTATAAATAGTTGTTATTATTATTATCGCGACTATGTATTGTTTTTTTTTTTTTTATCGAATCTCGTGATTGAAGAGATTTTTATTTAATTTAAAAAAAAAGTGGAACAACATTATTCTGCCATCTGTAAGACAGTAATCACTTTGGGATACCGCCCTACATCGTTGGTCTCGTCACAGTCAGGGCGGCAAACAGTGCGCGTGTCAATGCTGCAGCGGGAGGGAGCCGTGTTGCGGCCGTTGGTGGGTGGGGAATACCGTGGTATACCGCGGTCGGTATATTGGCGGTGTATATAATATACCGCCAAGCGGGTCACGGTTTGTTTGGTCAGCGGCTAGTGCAGAACCAGCACGATGATAATAACCATTATACCACGTCCCCGAGCGTATAATAATATAACGGTCTGTATATTATTGTCGGTTAACAAACGACCGGTTGGCCAGGCCCGAGCGACGAGCGTTGGATTTCGGTAGAGCAGCTACTGCGGTGGTGGTTGCGCGTAAGAGTGGGTGCACAGAGCAACGTGGCGGACAATAAAGGGCACGACTGGCGTATTATAAAATATATAATACGTGCTGGCACGTACGGAGAAGGGACGCGCGAGTCTGCCGTTAATTTGAACGTTAAGCCTCGGTGAACTTTAAGGTAACCACCGGCGGCCTGCTACTATATAATATTATATACCTGCATAAACCTACGACACTCTCTCCATCACTATTATACAATATATAATATTATTATATACGCGAGTGTGTGTGTGTGTGTATGCACTCGCGATCCATCCCCCCTGCTCCTTGTCGTCTTGACGGACCCGCATTATGCACACCCGAGTTGAATAACATAAAGGGTGGCTCGTAATAATATTTCAATATTACCATCATCGTCACGTCGTCTTGTTCCGTAATTATTTTGGCACCCATCGCGTCATAATATATTTTATGTATAATATTATAATTCATAATACTGCATGCGTATACGCACTGTAATTCTCTCGGTGAGTGAGATCGGCTAAACCTATTTGTACATAGATATTGTACGTCACATCTCGCGGTTCCTGTATAATATATTATATATATATATATATATAATATATTATATCTCACCTATTCGCGATTTCCGCGACGATCGTTTCGCATTTGAATGGCACTTATGGGTTCTGTCTACATAGGCTCTGCACATCGGCGGCAGCACTTCATAAGTAATCCTTATGGTTTTCACACAATTTCCATTTAGAAATTGCGTGAACACATTACCATCATTGACATAATACTGTTACCTGTACCGACAGATTTTGCTCCGGCTCGATGTTCTTCGCGCAAACACTTCGGATTGCTTACGATTATTTTCAATTAAACACGAAGATTTCATTTTTTGTTTTTCAACGATACGAAATAAAATAAAAATAATAATATGTGTAATTTTACTATCAAATACACTCTAAGCTTTTATTAATAAAATCGGAGATGACTAATATATATTTTACATACTAATAATAAGGCATTAAGGTAAACAAAGGGAATAATTACCAACCTGATACTATTGGATCCCACATAGGTAGTACTTATATTATGAACATTTGACAATACAATAATTTATGAATTCATGAATCATGATTGATTAAATTAACTTCAAAACTAACGTAAATTATGAACAAGAATTAAATAATATTAGCTATGCCTTACTTACTAATAGTTTTCATTTATTTTAATATAAACAATTTTATTTAAAAGAATGTACTATATTATTTTTAGTTTAAATTTTAAATATTAAAATATATTATTTTCTCAGTTGAACTATTGATAGTATGTTTATATTTGTTCGCGTTTTTTTTTACCGATAATGCCAATAAATATTATCAATTTTAAACAATTTGGTACTAAAAAGTAAAAAAGAATTTACGAAAGAAAATTTTTTTAAGAATTTTTTTCATACTTCAAAATATCGAACTTATATTCATAATAACTAATATCTATAGAAATCATAGACATAATATTTTGCATAGTGGTATTTACCATTCCAACCCCCCCCCCTCAAATTAACATTTTTTCCCATAATAAATGCAAAATATACTGAACCAAATATCCAGGATGCATTTAAATAATATATCACTATAATATATTATTTTTTATGTTCTATAGGCTATAGCATATAAAGACAAAAGGACATTTTCAAGTACAATATCATAAAAATTATAATGTCAATAAACAATAACAAATAGTTTTTTTTTTTTAATAATACTTAATATTTTCTTTTGTCTTTAATTATAAAAACTGTAACTTAAGTGTCTTCTAATTTTTATTTTTTATCTGGGAAACTCGTTAAATTTGAATTCAATGATAATAAATACAATATTTTTTTGAAGGAAGACATAATATAATAGTACCAAGTACCTACATTTTATGATATTATTGTGATTTAAGCAATTTGTTTTACTATTAGGAATTAGGAAGTACTACAGTACCTAGGTTAAATTAATTTTTTCCAAAATAATTGCCTTTGAAAATGTCATTGTGTGTATAGTTTTAAAATATTAATATTATGCTTTAAAATATTAAAATACCTACCTATGAATCATATTTGTAAATTATAACAAAATGACCAAAACCATTATTCTTCATTTGTATTTCTAATTTCGTTCAAATTTAAAAAAAAAATACATTTTTTAGATTTGTTAGTTACAACATGAACTATTTATGAGCGTATATAATATACACGCCTAACTTTGCTAACCAAGGATAACAGGATATTGTCGTATTGTGATATGAACTTAAAAGCAATTATAATTAATGACAATTAAAAATCTAATCTGAGTTTCACTCGGTAAAAACCACACTTGCTGTTATTTCTTTGAAATTGCTTCCTTTTACATATAAGTAGTTTTTTCATTAGGTACAGTTAAAGATAATATTGATTAAATCGAATATTTGGCATCCACACACCATTTTCTTTTGCAATTGGTATGTAGGTACAATAGTTAGGTACATGCAACGTTTTAAGTACCTATTCCATCTACCCCCAAAAATTGTTTATAAATAATGATTAGGTTTAGCAATTTTACATAATCTATAATAATAAATGTGACAAAGTGAACATTTTAATGAATGTAAGACGTAGGTATTATTTCGTTTAAATATTTTTTATATTAAAATAATGTGAAATTAATGGTCTTCATATAAAAAGTAACTATAATGGTCGTTCATCCTAATTACAATTTATTTATGGATAATTCAACAAAATAAAATCACATTGGGTAAAAAAATTTTCCTCATTATAATCAAACGGCAATAATAAACTTTCATTGTTGGCTCAAAGTTCTTGTTACATCAATTTTGGAATCGTTCCAAAAAAAAGCTAATCAAATCTCAAAAAAGCATCTGCCAAATTGTAACTTTTAATATAAAATCCATCCATTTGTATTTCTTGTGTACAATTAAAACCTATACTTTGTCGTTTATATATATTTTATTATGTAATCATATTAAAACTGAACACGATAATTATAGATAAAATTATTTATGTTCAAAACTTTTGAACATTTAATCACGTAAATAGTATTATTTTAATACTGTTTTAAAATATGAATTATATGATTACATTTTTATATCAATAAGTTTTTTTTTTTTTTAATTAACATTCAACGTTTATCCAACGTTAAATAAACCAAGTAGTTGCAAGGTTTCTAAGGCCTTCTAATGGCCGTGTCAGATAAAGTTTATTATTTTTAACTCCGTAGAATATTTCACAAGACGTTCACTTTTTCGCCGTTTTATAAATACAAATTTAATTATAACAATAATGAAACATTGAATCTTTTGATCATGAACTTTTCGTCATGTTTTGTAAAAAATAATTTTAAAACACTGGTTAAATAGTCGTGTTAAGCGATGCGTTTTGACTGGTGTGTTTAGATTTGATCCTAAACGACGAACCATTACTATAGGCTGCAGCAAATTCTTTTTAAGGCATTCGTGCTTTACCAACCACTTCTTAGTTAGCAGTCATGACAGCATATTAGTTAGCTTGTTTTCTGTGTTATTTAAACTCTCCAGTCTATTTGCTGCCGTTCTCCGCGCATTATATTTCCTCGGGTTTTTTTTCTTCATCTCATCGAATTTATCTCGTTCCGCAACGCCGCACAATGAGCCGACCTTGTTCTCTTGGCTATACAATTCCGCTGTCCATCCTCCTAGTCCTATAATATACCTACTAGCTTCCCTGTCCGTCAAAATAATGGTTTTCAACCCCTCCTCACCCCCGACACAATGTATTACCTCTGTCGCTGTGAAATAAGCCTACACGGAAATATGATATCTATATTTTAACTCGTTTTCTTATTTATATGAATTATTTTATACATTCCATCATACAATCATATTACACACACTACACACACGTACATGTACACGCCCTTGCGTACATATTATATTATACACGCTATATACATGGTTTAATATTATATAATATTACGTAGATACTACATAGTACATATACGTGTAGATTGTACTATACATATTGCAGTGACTGTGCGAAGAATTTTGACGGTGATTTTATTTTCTAAATGGATTAAAATGTTCTAAATACAGTAATTCTCTATATTTTGCTACTCGTCGACTCGGGTGTGATGACTGATAACGTATGAATGTAGAACAACTGGGTGCTTTAAAATAATTTAATTAAGAATGCAACAATTAACAAATATCTGCTGAAAATAATGTAAATAGACGTGAAACATTATTTTATATCAAAGTCAAGTACAATTGACCAATAAGATAAAGTCTGAATCCCCCTCCATTATATCTTGTACGCCGGATGATCTTTTTTTCTCATTCCAACAATGCCGACTTCCCATAACCGGATTTTGATATCTCTGTTCCACTTACCGGACCTTTAGAAATCCCACTAAACACTTACAAATCGTTTCTTTTGTAAGAAGAAAAATAAAAACATACTACAATTCTCACTCAAAGTTCAACAAAATATCACGAGAAAACAAATGCATTGTGGTTTTTGTAACCATTTGTTCTTTGATAACATTATTTTAGTATTCGAGTGTTGAAATTTCAAACAATTTTAGACTTTGGAGGATATTATTTTTACAAACTATACAAATATTAATACGATCATCATTATTTTATTCATTAACCAACATTAAGGATTATAAAGTAATTTTATTAGATCAAAAGTTCATAAAATCATATGCATTAGGTACAGTTAAGCCATTCTCTTTTAATTAAAATGTTTTATATATTTTAAAAGAACATTATTGTGAACATTCGATGGTAAATACCCAAGTAAGCTTATTAAAACATATTATTTGCTTTTTAATTATAAATTAATAAGGATTTACTTTTAAAATAAACTCAATAAGTTTTATTTTTGATTAAGAAAATGTATAACCTGTATTTACGACACAATAATCAAATAGTAGTATGAGGAATAATAGATATCTAATAATAATAATAATAATAATAATAAAAAAACGACAAGTTGAGGCTATACATTGATAAAATAATTGATTTTTACGAAAAAATTATAAATGTAATATTACAATATTATTATACTGTTAAATACTAAAATTACCCTTAGTCGGAATATTTGGAGAATTATCTCCCGGTAGGCGTGTCATTTATTATAGCACATAATTAATACATAATGCTACTGAAAGAATAGTGACAAAACAAAAAATTGTCGATTTTCAGTTTTTTATGATTCTAAGACAAATTGTTCTGCTCTATCTTTAAGTTAACTTGATAAAATCCGGTAGCTTCACTTGAACTGAAATAAAACCTTTGATATGTCATTTTCGCTGAAAGTTTTTAATGTTTTTATCACTTTCTCGCTTGAATAAGTCACCGACTTGATACAATTTCATCTTAAGTAAAACGACACAAACTAAGTTTTTTTACAGTACCTATTCGCTATCTATATGGTTGTGAACAATATAAAATTATTAAAATTATATAAATAACATCAGTCAGCAACCAAATATTCTATTATTACCATATTAATAATTTTGATGAATTCCTGCTGCTTGATGATCGTTATTTTATTTAAGGCATAATATTATAATATTGTGGTCCATAATATGCATAGTGTATACTATATACTATGTAACGTATATTTTTAACATATAGTTTTAAATCCAAGTTACACATTAAGGTACCTGACTACTAGCATAATATTATAATAATATATTAAAATATTATCAAAACAACAATATTATTAAAGTAGGTATACCGTTTATGATTTTGATGTTATGACGATTGGACAACGAGAATAGAATTAACGAGTAACAACACCAACCATATACATAATATTACTATTACAAAATGTCTATATTATTGATATAAACTATTATTATATACCTTGACGGTACAATTACCTATATTAAAATGCTTCTACACCCCGTCTTATCACATATGTCGTGTAGGTATTCAATATAACCGTTTTGAAATATGTGTTAAGTACAATACAAAATATATTAAGTAGGTACAAGCTGATATCATACGTCTTAACATTATCAATGAATCATAATAATTCATATGTACTGCATTAAACAATTCATAATATTGCAGATTACAAAATAAAAAATGTAATTTCTTATCATTTATCAATAAATCAAATATTGGACATAGCCAATATTATACATCAATAACCTATACCTATAAAAATGTGCTAAGTCAACTATTTCACATTTGTTTTTACATTAGTATTGTAATTCTAAAATTTCTGTATTATACTATAAATTTAGGTTAGGTCAAAGGTTTCAATTTTTTACCATCATCATTCGATTATCCGAAAGGAAGAAACGAAGGCCCGACATTATTCAATAAAGCAAAACTAGTGGAAAAATACAAGGGATCAGGACATTTACATAAACTGATCATAAATCATACTGGCGCTTAAGGCGCCGCAAGTATGGTTATATGGTTCACCATCGCATTTCGCTACTGACTCGCGTCCAAAGAGGTTTTTGTATTGTCTAACAAGTATTGAAAAATCCATTAAAATCCAATAGAACCGATAATAAATTAAAATAAGCAATTCATTTACATTTTAAGATCATTATTATTTATTACTAATATATTATTTTAGATAACGGGGTGGTACAAATTTAACATAAATTATAATTTAAATTTAAATAACATTTATGTATCATACTATATAGTTAAATGTTAATTGTTTTCAATTCTGAACGGAGCGATGAATGGTTTAACAATTATGTGTGATTTGTATATCTGACGTATCTTTAAGAACAGTAAAAATGTTTCAGTTTTAATTTTTACACAAACATCATCTGTATAAAATTTGATTTGGACTTCTAATTTGTACTTTTGTAGTTAAAAAGTAAAAATTCAAAATAATTAGGAGAATGCCTACTTATAAAAAAAAATTTTCTTTTTTTTAATCGAAATTTAAAAAATAAATGACTGAGTTGATTTGAATTTTACATAAAAATATATTTACAGTACCATTTTCTTGACATGATATGATTTTAAAAATATTTTATACTATTCATATAACATTTGAAATGTTCTACTTTTTTTCGGTTTCCGCTTGATAACTTGATCATAATATAATTATTATTATGATTGTAAGTAGAAAAAAGTATGAAAATATGATACAAGGTTCCTTATAAATTGTTTTCACCTCATGTATAATTAAAAATAGATAGGTTATCACATTTTTTTACAAGTGTTTAAAGATCCAATTTTTATAATACTTGACAAAACTATGAGAATATATAAATTATTTCGTATTTAAAAATTTATAAGATTCATAAGTTTAACACCTAAGGTTTGAACTTTTGAAGTATAGTAATAGTATAGTATAGTAACATGATTCCTACCAAGTTTTTCTTTTAGAATTTAAAAATAGTTAAACGTAAAAACACATACATTTTTTATGAGTTTAAATTTTTATGATAGTACTTGATATTCAAACGTTATGGATTTATTCTCAACAGATTTTTTCAGTTTTGTTATTTTTCAAAAAAATAAAAATATATTACGCAATAACTTGAATAATAATTTAATATACCCGATAAAATCTTCATAATGTTCCGACTAACTTTAAGCTATTTGTTTTATATTTTCGAATTTATTTAGTTTTTTTTTCAACAAAGTCAATAAAGGGTATTGAGAATATTTAATTTTGACCTCCCAAAAGTACTAACTAGATCCAATTTGCTAACAGAAACCTCTACCAAATTTGATGATCAAAACTTTTTTCTTCAAGTAAAAATGTTTCCAGATCCAAAAAAACACACACACACACACATCATTGTAAAATCAATACATTCTCAATGAAAATTTCTCAAAATCTAAAATATTATATTAATTATTATATAATAAATATATTATAGGTACCTGTGCGATTTGTTTTGGGCAAAAATAAGTTTATACCACCATATTATATAAATAGTATAAAAATCAACAACTTATATAATTAACAATACATAAAATACTATTAGAATTAAGTTATTGATGTAAATAATACTGTTATCCTAATCGCCATGTCGCCGATGCTATTTTTATTAATAAGAAAATAAAAATACATAATGAAATATCCGTAGAATTATAGGCTGATAAGCCATCTTTACTCAGAATCATTTTTGTATCGTTTAATTATTATTGAATTCAAATTTAACATCAACAAAGTCATCTAGACTTGGTACCTACTTTATAGCAGAAAACTTCTATGTTTTGAATTTTTTTTTTTAAATTATTAGTTTTTAATTAATTTCGTTTGTCTAAAATAATAATAAGTTTTGGATATTGGTAACAGCACCAAAAAAAGAGAGATACAACAACATGCATGAAATGTAAGTGTGGATATTTTAAATAATAGCAATGTCAAATGATTGCATATAAAAAACCATAATTTCGAACAAAATTCAGCTTGTCCAAGATTGTATTAAAAACATTTCATCGCTATTTGTTAGTTATTTTTTCACCAGTTTCCCAATAACTTCAATGAATTCTTGAAAATTACCACTCTGAACCTCTATTTAAATTTTAAAGTACTGTAAATACTGTCTATATTATGTCAAGTTCCCAATCAATTGATGACGTTTCATAAAATATTTTGAGTAATATTTCTCAGAGCCTAATATGCTTCGACTCCATATTGGATACATCGTACATTGAATAGATTCTTTGCCAGAATCTGAATACGTTTATGCATATACCCATGATTGTCCAGGATAATGTATAAATTTAAATGTAACAATATAGATAATATTAATTTGAGGTTAGAGAGTCTGATAAGTTTATATTTCTTATCTTTTATTTGTCATTTATTTTTTCACCTACTGTATTTTTGAATGTATTTTATGTGGAAACTTATCAAAAATATTAGTACTTGTCCAACTATTTGGAATTTCGGTGTAATATCACACTTGGCTCAAGCTCAGTAGGTTGATCAATTTACATTTTGGTTAACGCACGTACACCAAACACGCCAATAATCCGTATAATGTGTTTACTGCTGTTTACAATACAATATGACTTATTAGAAAAATTATAATAAGTACATAACTTTAAGCTTTTACATGAGTGTAAACAATTTTATTTCTAGTATTTCTACGTTCAATTTGTTGTTGACAACATATTAACCGAGTGCTATAATACTTTATCAGTAAAGTTACAATGACACTCATATTATTATTCTCGTAAACATTAAAAGTGTATACAATAGATTTTCCTTAATATTTACAATGAGTAACTTAACATTATTCAAAATAAAAAAAATTAATAAGTATTCTTTAGAAATAATTAATTTATACATTCAAATAACTTATCAAAATACCTTATCTTAATGATGCCATTGAATAATAGATTTCAATATTCAGATTACGTTCTCCAGATACCATAACTGCTCCGTTGCTTGGCCCCAGTTTCAAATTTAGTGTGCTTCTATTGATTTTTCTTTTCCACTCCCAGGTTTATTTCAATAAAACTTACATTTTTTCGGTTTTAATATAATTGTATAAAGATAAAAAAAAAATGGTTAACTAAGATATTATTTAACTTTAAATACCTATAATATAAATGTACTTTTTTTAATTTACTAATTTTTCGTTACGAAAAGGCGTATTTTTTTGTGGATGGTTCTAAAACTAATGAGTTTTCTGACTGTGTAAATTAAAATTTAAAATAAATAGTAAAGCTAAGTTTCTGTAACGATGTTGGAGCTATGAGTTATAAAAATCAGCTATTTCCATTACATTTAAAATCGATAGCACATTTTTCACATAGCTGTTCAGTGCACACGCCTAAATCTTATATTTTTCTTATAGAGTGACCTCTTAAAAACTAATGATCTAACAGACACGATGGACCATAGAGTAACGCCCAACACTTAACGCCCAAAAATAAATCTTAGTATAGTGTGTATACTTGATGGTCTTTCCATTAAGCCATACGAAAGATATCGTTTTTACGTTTTGACGATTATCATAATTATTATGATTGCGCTTGTTAATCACAATTTTCATATTTATAAAAATGCTTTAATTTTAATCCATTTAAAACATGATGTGTAAAACTTTTGCCAAAACATAAACGTGTTGTCTAATGCATCAACGAATAATCACATTGTATATAGTATACGTTAGCGGAAGATGTGCAATCATAAAAGTATTTATATACGTATTAAGTAATTTAATCTATATTTTACTAGGTGTTTTTCTTACTATACTAGACATACAATTAAAAAATTACAAATTACAATATGTACGTATTGGCCGAAAAGCATGGTGGTTTTTTTTTTTTTTATCTACAATTCACATATTTCGGTTTTTTTTTTTATTTGTTATCGTAATGTTTTATCTGCACATTTTATAATAATATGCCTGTCGTAATTACTTTTGTTCAAGTTGTGTTGTGTATACCTATCTACCTACGCTTAATAATTGTTAAGAACAAAAAAAAAATCCTTTTAGCTCGATCGCGTGTCATTAAAAAATAATAATATAAATTTCCATTTGTAGTAGGTATCATGCATGCCTATATCATATTGATTTCCGGCTATTCCACTCCAAATATTATAAATAACCGATCGAATAATAATTCTAACAACAACGCGATTGTTCGACCTATATACCTACGTGCTTAATCGATAAAACAATATTCTAATGTAGTGGTCTTCGGACATTGGGTTGACTCGTAAAGTCGTAACCCATTTTGGAAATATATTTTATTTTTCCTGTAAATTTATGTCAGATTGTATATGAGCAAAAAAATCAAAATACATTTTTAATCATGTTATAAAAATTACCTATACTGCAGTTATATTGTTTTAAATATGTATACTAAGTAGCGGAGCGAGGATTTTGCTTTTGGGGGATGATAATTTGTTATAAGGAAGGCTTAACTAGGATCCAACATAATTTTGCTAATCTGCCGTTTCCATGGGTATATACCTATAACATTTAACATTTTAGACTTTTACAGCAACCTTCAAACAAATAAAAATATTTACATGGATTCGTAAAATATGATAGACCGTATAGTATGTAATATTTTCAAAAAACATTGAATGCGTTTTGAAATTTTCCTGAAATTTCGGGGAAGGCCACATGGTAAAATATGCATTATATTAGTTACGTTTTTAGATTCAAATACAATTGTACCTATATCATTTTTTATGACATGATATTATAGGGTATCGTACAAATGTACAAAATGTAAAATTTTTCAATGATTATTTTCATTTTGTTTTCATGTAGTTGTTTTGTTTGAAAAATGTTAATAGGTACAATGATAATTTTAACAATCATTAATTATTATTATTATTTAATTAGGTGTTCAGGTTGTGTACGCGTAAGGAAATTATTATTTATGTAATTTTTATAATTGTTTTGTTCTTTGTTGCAGCTGCGAAAGCACACGTCATCGACATTGTCGATCACTAGTGGGATGAAGGTTAGCGGTTCAGGTGGCCGAGGCGATAGCGGCGTAGTGGGCGAGGAAGCCGGCATAGCATTGGTTAGCATACATTCCGACTATCCCCGCTACACCGAAGAACGTACCGGGTTGGTGTGCAAGGTACCTACCTATATCATACTCGTAACCTTCTAATTATATTACCGTAGATAATATTATAATGTTGACGATTGCCTCTTCCAGTTAGTAGCCAGTGGGTACCTACCTATAAAACAGCGCTTGAGTGTCTGGAAATTTGACTACGTAATATTTGCCACCTCTCCGTTCTCCTGCAGATAATATTATTATACCCTCATAAATATCTACATATTTACGGCGCAGAGGGTATATTACAAAAGCGCTCGTTTGATATGTAGGTATAACTGCCGGCGTGTGTCGTAGAAAGTAACGCAAACTCCGCGTGGCCCTCTTTTTATTATTTTTCTTAACGCATTTAAAAACCTAATTTTCGTCCATCCCACCAGCGTGATATTAATGGACTCGAAAATATCCAACCATAAAAATGATAAATGTTCTACTTGAAAGTATAAAAAAAAAACAAAAACAAAAGGAAAACAATGCAAGACAAATGTAGACCACCGTTCGGCCGTCCCGAAAACGTTATTCCGACAACGCTCTATGATTAAACCGCAAATAATCATCATCTGCGTTGTGTAAGATTTTATATTCTTTCTGGCTCCGTCGCCGACGGCCGTACAGCGTGGGATGTGAGAAAGACGACTCGGAAAACACTACAGTATTATAGTTTTTGGATTTGAACAAAAACATCCACAATTTCGGTTTAAGTCTTATATAATTGAAACTCAGACAAAACCACGCGTCCAATACACGGCACGAAATAATATGTTGTTTATACATTCGATTATAGCATTACAGCACTATCATTCGATGTCATGTAATCCGAATAAAGTTTAATATTTATTGGTTTCTCCCTACCCCTTCACTGTTTACAAATGACAACAACGCATACAGTATATAATATTAAGTTTTGAAATACATCCGGAGTCACTACTTATTTGTGAACATTAAGCAATCGATTATACTGCATGTCATACGATAACCCACACCATATACATAAATATTAATGCTATTACAATGATTTACAGTATTACCAGTGATATCCTCTATTCAAAATTGACTATTTAAGCTATCTATATGATCAATTTTATCATACAAATTCGAGTGTCAATTTACAATACATTTTGTTGCAACTATTTCAAAACGTGATTAAAATACATAGGTTTTTCGTCTTTAATTTTTAATAAAATCTACTTATAGAATTTATTTTCATTAAATTGAATATGTGAATAAAAAAAATTCCAAAATAATTATTTATAAACAAATGCCCATTATTACACATTAATTCCATATAATATCTTTGTAGGTTTTGGTAGAAATTTGTATTCAAACTCACATAAATATAATGTTCAATGTTGGAATATAGTACATAATATTTTTTTAAATAAATCGTTAGTAAGTTGTGTGCTTGTGACTTTTAAAAATAACAATTTAAAACTATATTTTAATATACAAAATCATTTAAATAATTCACTTAATAACCTTTTACTTATTGATACACCACTTAACAAATATTATTACTGATTTTTCAGTAGATTATAAAAAACTAAAATGTAGTTTTCAAAAACATCTTTTTTTTTAAATATGCACTTTTTGAAATTGAATTAATTGAATGTTGATAAATGCTAACTGCTAATACGATTTACATACGTTGTTTCTAAATTAATCATTTATATTTAACTGTCAGAAATACATCAATTTATAATTTATGACTCACATATACTAAGGAATATGAAATAGTTTTCATAAGGGTGTAAAGGTTCTTATCAATATTACTACTTAACTTTGACCAATTAGGTATCTCATTTATTTCAACTCTCCCTAAGACATTTAATAATTTGATTTATAGCTAAAAATTAATTTAATGATAAATATATTATATCCTGTATTCCTGTACGAGAAGATACGATATTCAAGTTACAAAAATAGTTGGAATTTTAAAATAATCATATGAGATGCTTGTCATTTTTGTTATATATCTATATGCACCACTCCGTATATATTCAAACAACCCATTTAATGTTATGCATATTATTAATATTCGTACTCTATGTGTTTATATAACTCATCATTTCATCCTTAAATTAAAATATACAGCGCGGGATACAACTTTGCATAATATAATATAGGCACTATATATTATGCACTTCATTAAAGTTTAGTGAAAAAATTATAATTTTACGCAAAATTTAACTTTTCCTGAACGGAAAGGATATAAAAATCTTTACTTATTCCATTTTAAACTGATTCAACATTTTTCCGCCCCACTGTAGGTAATCACTACCGGAGTATCGAGGATTTTCTTTTTGCGTCTCGACTTCCTCGCAATTTGCTTAAGATCCTGCGTGTGATACTGGATTAAGGTCGAGAAATCTGCTTTACGCCGGTTTCCATCGCTCTTCCACTCATACTCACAAATACGTGTGTGTGTGTGTGTGCGTGTGATAAAATACCATCCACGACGCACTCACACAGCTGAACTCTACTCCTCATTTTTAGACGCTTTATTAAAGCTCCAAGAAATCATTTGGAAGACTGAGTGGTAGACCCGATACTAGTAGAAACCTTTGGTAGAATCGATAAACTCGCTCATAGTACCGGTTAGAACAAACGAACCATACATTTTAATGCCAGCAATCCCTTTATGAGAATATCTCGAGTGCTTTATTAGCATGTAAAAAAGATAAACCGTTTGTGATAAGACAATAATATTTATCAAACATCATACAGTCAGAAAATCATTAATCAAATATTATACTCGTACAATTCATTGTATTAATTAAAATATATTATATCCAACGACTGGGTCACGCTAAGTATAAAAAAGAGCACCTTAAAATAAAAAGAAAATAGCGCCTAAAATACACACATAGGCAAAACACATACTTAATTGCCAGACAATATAATATAACGGCAAAAAAACACGATTTACGAAATCAATATCTAGAAAAAGCCTAGCAAATTTGTAGTAAAATAATTAAGTTTGAAAATGCAATAATCGAATTGGACATTTTACGAAGAAGTGTATGGTGTAGTTTGAACATTATCAACAGAGTTATAGCCAATTTAACTAGAAATTATCGTGGCGTATTTTCAACAGTTTATTAGATAATATATTCCCCGCGGCCCGCATTACAATGCACTACCCGACACCTATGGTAACCAATAAATAAAAAAACAAAAAAACATCATTGTAAAACTATGTTCCCTAAATAATAAGGTATCAAATAAAAATTAGTGATATCCCAACAAAAAACTCCGCTATACCTACTCCGTGTAAAAAAACACTAAGTATAAAAAAAACTGCTCTAAAAGTTGTGATATCATTTTAAAGGTATAAAGGTAGCTATGTCTTTGAACAATAGATATCATTTATACACCCTGTATATTATGGGAAAACCAGACAAAAAAAAATTATGCTACTTAAACGTATGACAAAAATTGTGAAAATTACATGGTTAATAAATAATTTAAGAAATATACTCATGTCAGGAAATTCTCAAAAATGATATTTTGAAAAAAGTTATTACGTTCTAAATTATATTGACTAAAAAAATATAGATGTTTTAAAAAATTCTAAAAAATAAAATAATTGATTTCAATAAATGTTATTACCATCAAAGTTGTTTTAACAATCAGATTTACAAATTCGAATTTTCTAATTTTTTAAAAATATTAATTATTGGAACAAAAGTTATTTCATCTGTCAGTCTTTTGTTACTCCCTGTAAAGGCTAATATCAAAATAATTTTTAAATCATAAAACCAATAGGTTTCTATATTAAGTATCTACAGATTATAGTATACAACTGGAATAAATTTTAAATTTAAATATTAAGTACAAAAGTTAAATGTTCAATGTATTCAGTTGTATGAGTATAGTGTTTTTTTGCAGGGTACCAGCTTAGTAGGTTCCAGTGGTAATATAACCGGCAGTAAACACAAACCAAACGTCGGATACAGACTGGGTAGGCGTAAAGCACTTTTCGAAAAACGAAAAAGAATCAGTGATTACGCTCTAGTGATGGGAATGTTTGGAATTATAATCATGGTCATCGAGAATGAGTTGGCCAGTGCAGGAGTATACTCAAAAGTAAGTCTATAATATACTATTATTTATAATGTGATCGGTAGGTACGTGTCTATCAATAATATGTAATATTCCCACAGCTTAGAATATGAAATGATTTAATTTGATAATTACTTTCTCAGAGTTATTTGGATACTTACATAAATATTGATATTAAAAACAACAAAAATTATAAAGATGTCAATATTTCCCAATAAAAGATATCTATAAACGATTTAGCCCGATTTAAAATACAATTCAAGCTATAATAATTATATTGAATTAATACCAATACCTTTTAATGTCAAGTAATTTATAATCAACGACAGTACTTAAATTAGTACGTAGAACAATTTTCTGAGTTATATTCAAATTGATTTATTTAAGTACTAAGAGTTGTTAACTAACAAAGACTTACAAATATAGTTAAATCTTTATATATTATCTAATAATTACTATGTATCCAATCATCGAAATTATTTGTTTAGTTATTTAATCTTGTTAGTGGAATATTAAATAGCAATAATAGATACCTACATTAAGTTTTATCCTATAAAAAGATCTGTACGGCCTAATTCGTATATATCTGATAACTAATATGGCACAGCGAATAAAATTATTATCATTTAAACAACTTTAAAAATTGAAACTTAATGAAAACGTTATTGATTATGTTATCATGCATAAATACTATTACACTTAAATTTGATTTTCTAAATAATATTTTGATTAACAAATAACGATTACTTTTTCTAACAATATATATTTTAACTGAATATCTATTTTTCAAGATATTTCAACTATACATTTTGTACAATTGCCAATTATACATATATTTCAAAAACTAAATTGAAAAGAAAATATATTAATAAGGTTTCAACTACGAATTCAAAAAACAACTACATAATATATAAAGTATAATTTTTTTCACAAACGCTAAAATATTGCTAACAAAATGAATAGGTACCATTTTATTCCATCAGAAATATTAATTAAGTCAATAAAAAATACCATTACGTATATTTTTGTATAAATATTAGTTTTAGGGTCGAGACAAATACCTATAATACCTGTAAATTATATTCATTAGTCATCACTAATAATTACATTTAAAATAGGTATTAAAAATAATTACCAAACAAAACAAACATTTTTAAATCTACGAGTTTTTAAATGGAAAGGAAAATGTATTATAATTTATGTAACCAATTATTTAAAATGACAATTTATAGTAAAATCGGATTATATAGTTACTATTCTAAAAATTAAAATAGATGAAAACCATAAAAATCCGATAAAATAAAAATACAATAATTACATTGATCATATGAATTCTACTTAAAATGTAATCATGAAGTTTTCTTATTATATTCTCATCACAAAAAAAATAAATATCCAATTAAAATTATAAAACTGTAAATACCAAGTACCTAAACTTTATACAAAGCCTTATAAATGTATTGTAAGTATAGAATAATAATTTAAAACCACTTGTCGAAATAAGTATTAAAAACGTAGTTTCTTCCTTTGATTTTGAATTATACAAAAAAAGTCAAATTAAATTGCATAACTTGTTAACAAAAAATATCAATGTTATGTCAATAATTAAACTGTAAGACAATATTATTGACAAATATCGATAGAATAATTGTATATGAGACATGAAAGTCATAAATCATGAAAGCTTGTTAGGAAAATCAATGAAAACCCAAAAGCACAGTAGTAGACCTTTATTAATATAATAATATAACAACGAATCAAGTTGCAGTTCAACAGCTATTGATGAATGGGAAACCGTGTAACATAATACAGACTACTGAGCTTATTTTAAAAATAAAGAGGGCCAAAATGATAGTGGGTAAGTGGTAACTTGGTTCAAAAGAGAATTTACCAAATAAAACGGATAATATAATTGTAAAATTAATTAGTTCTTCACATTGCCTTGAAGATAAAAAAGCATTGGTTCCTTAAAACATTAATTAAGAAATTAATGTATTTATTTTAGTTTCAAATAGTTGAAAAAGTATTGTTCTCCGGTAAACGAATTAAATTAAGTAATTAATAATTGTTTTTAAGTTGAACGTTTTACTACGCTGATATGCAATATGCATAACCTATGTAGATTGTAAATACAATTATAATAAAACGAATCATAATACTTAAAATATAAAACTAGATTTATAATATTTTAACGCAACATGTTGAACCTCGTGAAAAATATTTGAATACGTTTCACGGAATAAAGTATAAACAATACACATATTTTATAAAAGTATTTTCGTTAAATTTTGGGCACTGTAAACTTTTAAGAATAAGTTAGTGAAAAACAAAAACTTAGCTTGTAAACGCCATTAATTTCCAATAACTTAAATCAAATTCTCAAAATATTTCCAGTTCACCAGCTATTACACAGTATTAGCGTCCTATTTCAATTTGGATTTTGGAGTAAAGTGATTTTTCATGCACTCTGCTTACTTCTGCTGCTAACACCCTTCACGTTTAGTTTTATTATATTCACGTCAATATAATATATAGCTGATTGAAATCTCGTTTGCGTCGTTTTATTTTAAAAATGTATTTATCCATTCGTAATTATTGAGCAGATCTATTAATGATAACCTTAGGACCACACTGATAGGTTGACTGATATGTTCAAGTCCAATTTATTTCATATTTGGAATTGAAATCAATATGCTACTATTTTCAGTTTCAGTTCAAAGATTTAGTGCCTGAGTATGTGTTTGTTTGTACATTGTTTAGACTAATTCCTATAAAAATTGTTAAAGAATGGAGGAATCTAATTAATACAACGAAAATCCTATAGGAAATAATAATTATCAAAGTATGAGAAACGGAAAAAGTTCCTGAAGAAGGCTATGCTATGTCCGACCCACAAAAAGGAAGATATGAAGGATTGCTATAACTACCTAACAAATAAAAGTAATTTTAAGCATACCACATAAAACGTAACCAAATTGTATTTAGGATACATGATACAAATGAAAGGGAAATTTGCAAATGATGGATATCGAAGTGCTAATATAAATATTTGATGGAAATTGCAAATCTTTACCATTTTGGAATTACAATCAAAAATAAATATCAGAAACTTTTTCTCAGTTATTTTGGAAAGTACTGGCAAATTTTTACTTTTAGCTCCTTAGTACCTAACCAAAAGGTGGCAAAGTTGAACATCTTTTACCGTTTTACTGCTCCAAAGATGATGCCAGATACAAACAAAAAACTCACATCATTGTAAAACCAATGAGATCGTCGCTACGCTCAAAACTAAAATATCAATAACTGGTTTTCATTATTTTGTTTTATAAGCATTTAAAATTAAAATGTTGGGTAATATGTGATACATAATGATAGATAATACCACAATACCACAAATAAATATTGTATACCCGCGTTTAAATGCAAAATTTAATTTAATGTTTACATAACATGTCCATTGCTCACGGGTTCTCTGTTATTAGGTATTATTCGTATTAATATATTTTAATAATATATTTTATGCATTATTTTATGTAAGTGTTCACGAAATAGTAAATACGATATTTCATATATTAGGTATTTATAGGCTATGCAGGGAAAACATTTGAAAATTACAAAGAAATTAATAATAAAATGTATATCTACGTTATTTTTGTATAAATATACAATATAGGTACCTACTATAATAGAGTACATTACACAGCACATTGTTACTCAGCTACGCGTAATTAAATATTGATTAATTAATGAGTTATGTTTTCGAGTGTTCTACTTCTCATTTCATATTAAATGTTGATAAACAAACATGTTAATAATCTTCTATAGGTGTTTAGAACACTTAAACTAATAAATAATTAGGTAGCTAATAGTTCATGTACAACTATTCGATTAAAGGTTCTATAAAATAATGCCGGAATAGAAAAATATTTACATATGTGAATTTATTATTTATATTCAGGCGTGTGCGATTAGCTCAATGTCACCACCAATACGAAAGGTCGGTTTAGGTAGATCGATTGGTTGAGATTCTATGAGCATAACATTCGTCACGGTGCTGTCACTATAAATAAGCTAGGCATTACCACCTTGCGACACGATTAGAGTAGTGACAAGATATCTCGATTGTAGACATAGGTAATATATTTCACCGTTTTACGAATCGATCTTTTAGTAACAATAGGGGCTGACGGAAAATGTTTAGTTGTTAGACGGAGATCAATATGGGACATTTTTCAACGAAACTATAATTTCGTTGGTAATGGTGTATTATTTGTGACATTTTGCCTTTTTAGTTGCTTTGCTGGCAATATGTACCTAGCCACAAACAACAAAAATAATAAAGCTTCAGTTAATAAATTTACTTAAAACCAATAGTTACTATTTACATAAAACAAATAATTTACTGTTAACAAATATAAGATGAAATGAATAGTGTGTATAAAAAATTGCAAATAATATACTGATTACGTACAATAATATTTCGCATAATTTGTATTTATGAATGTTACTACAGCAGAAAAATATTCCAATACATATCTTATATTAATACTTGGGTATTGAAAAATAATATAATAAATATCAGATAAGTTCAACCTATACCATAATCAAAGTCCCCTCTCATCCTATGCTCCATTCAAATCCATTCCATATTTCTAGTTATGTAAGGTACTCGACACTCGTTATGAAGATCATAACTCTCTTCGAAGTTAGCTAATTTAGGGGTGGTTGTAAATTCTCCCGGGTCTACTTCAGTACAACCTGACGGGACAATGTAAAGTCTCCCGGGTCTACTTAGCTAGTATAACTCATTCTGTCACTTGTTATCATACGTTGTTATCAGTTATCACTTATTATTTATTTTATCATTAGTAAGTTTTGTTGAAAATGTAGACTTGCTTATTCTCTATTTTACTTTTTGCTTGCATTGGTATAACTAATAACGTCTTCCACATTCACAATTTCAATTTCTTCGCATAATTTATATACCTATTATATATAAGTGCTGTGCATTTATTCATACTACATTTCCATTTGACTTCACTATACTCGATGATAGTGTTGATTGTTAATGATAAATATATGAGGACATAATCAACTCTTCTTTGTTCCGTTGACTTAAAACATACATAAAATTTAGTTGAGCCATTAAAGTCAATATCGTTTTAAATATTTAAATTAAAAATAGGTTAATGGTAATTAATTAGGTATTTAAATATTTGAATAACAATTACAGGTTGACGGTAATACAATTGATAGTAAAAATGTTAAATGATAATCACAATCTCTGCAGTGTATCCAATTCATAGGGTAGAAATAACATTTAAAATAACTCGGGAGGGCTTACACATTTCATTCAGGTAAACATAATATTGGCCCGGAAGAGCTTACACGTTTCCTTCAGATGAACACAAAGTTTACCCGGGTGAGTTTACAACTATTGACCCGGGAGAGTTTACCACCGGGAGAGTTTACTAGTCTTAAAGATCGGGAGAGTTTACCACCGCCTAAAATACTAAAATGAACTTCGTATTCAGAAATGGGAGAAAGAAGGTCCTAATTTAGGGTGGTAGTAAAGTCTCCCGATTATATGGTAAACTCTCCCAATTTTTAAGACTAGTAAACTCTTCCGATGGTCAACTCTCCCGGGTAAATATTTTGAGTAATTTGGACCCTTCTTTCTACCATTTCTGAATAGGTACGAAGTTCATTTTAGTATTTCACATAGGTACTTCTAATTAGGTGCCTATTTCTAATTGATATAAGGGATCTTAGCCTATATTACTTGTTATATGCGTCATCTGTTAATTTTAATAATTTATCTATATTCCATTAAATAAATAAATACATTTTTAAAAGCTTACTGACTACTGCTGAAATATAGGTTTTTTCCAGATAAAATAATGATATATTAATATTCATGTATTATAATATTACATGGTCTAAATATATATATATAATGTTTACATTAATAATACTATATACCATATAACCATAAGTAAAATACTGTAGAATTTATCTAAATGGCTTTCTTTGTTACTTTTTTTATCGTAAATATACATAAAAAAATCTTCATGTTTATCACGAACTAGTGTCAGTTTTATTTTTTTTTTTAAAGTATAATATAACAATTTAAAAAAGTAATGTTAAGTTATATATGTACTACACGTGTAGAATAAAAATAGTTTTATTATTTATAGGATTTAGGTAGGTAATATAATATAGACATTTTAAAATAAGAAAACAAGAAGTTTGCTCTTAATGTGCTTACATCATCTAGTTATTAAATGTATTATTAAAAAAACAACCAATAAAAATACTTATATTTAAAAATTAAAATAATTAGAATCTTAAAAAATAACAGAAATACATGCAAATTTAGTTTAATATTTGAATTACCTATTCGTGTTTTCTTATAACTAATGCAATTTTATTATGAAAATCAATGTATTCACCACTTGGAAAGTTAACATTTTAAAGTAATAAACTGATAAAAATCTGTACTAATAAAAGTATTTAGTATCGGATAGCTTATAATTCTATTATATTAAGATAAAATATACTTAGTTAATCATCAGATATAGTATATAAATTAAAAATTAAAATAACTTTAGTGTTGTTTCAATTAAATAAATATATGAATATGCATTATGCACTATAGGTACTAAATTCCTTTTTTTAACATTTATTAGAAAAATACAATCTGTTAAATGTATTTACAATAAGTATAATATGTAACCATAGTTAGTTATTTTTACACCAATATGAAAAAGAATAGATTTAGAGGATTATTCATCAGTAGACTTGATATACGTATATATAAATAACTAATACATTTATTTAATCATTTTATTTATGATAGTAAAATTCTACACCGGCTTTTCTTTAGTCTTCTTGGAGGATTTCCTGGGATAATTTTGTATTCAAGAGCAAGTGGCATGGTCAATCAGTAGATGTGAATTATTTTCACGTGGGAGCGAAACGGTTTGTTTGTAGATGTCACTACTTCTGAGACTATTTGAATTTTTAAGTGCTGGCGGAGGGAACGATTTGAGTCATAAAATGGAACATTTTTAACCATTATATAATGAAATGATATTGATTTGAAACTTTATATTTTATCAGTATTCGATTTCTTTGCATAACCCAATGATTGGATGTCGGCTTTAGAAGGATTTTATATAGTATAGGAGTTTATTTTTTAGGCTAGATTTTAAGTGTTTTCCTGAAAAATAGCAATGAGAATTACGTCTGGAGTTTCAACAGGAGCTTCTTTTGTTTAATATGGCCCGCTCAGGTTAGAAGTTTTTTAGTAATATAATTTTAAGATGAATACATTTCTAGTTCACTGTATTTTAAAATTGGAATGATAATAATGGGAGCCTGGATAAAAAAAAATTAGAACGTTATCTATTCTTATTTCACCTAATACTGACAATGTGCTACTTTTAGTGCATTTCGAACTATCGGAAAGTAGTAAATGACGTCAAGTGTATTGCTTTCGATATAAAATAAGACACTTGGTATGTTTTGAACAGCACTTTAAAGAATTTTTTCAAAACATTCTACAATAAATAATAAAAATAAGAATAAAAACTTTCGAACGGTATGTTTTACCGAGAGCAAAACTTATTATATTTATTATAAATATAATATATTTAGAGATATTTTCACTTTGTATTTTCTTTACAAATAATGAGCTTTAAAAAAATAAATCTTGATTTATAAAACAGTTAGCAGCTTGCTAAAACAATATATTACCTGAAGTTTTAAAGTTGTTTAGGAAGTTTATAACAAAAATATTTTTTTAATACATTGAATTATCGTTTTTCGTTTAAATTTTATACAGTATAAAAAAACATCTTTTATTTATTGCAGGATATACATACACACACGTTTATATATTGATATATGATAAATATATTCTTTTATATTATATATAAAGATAACTTAAAAATTACCTAACGACGTATTTTTCTGTTATTATTTTTATTAAATCTTCATTTGTTTTCAATGTTATAGACCTGGGTGGCTAAGTCTATTTAACAATTGCATCTTTAAATGTTGATCTTTTTTGTTGTTACACGAATTCGAATTCACGGATATTTCACAATCAATTATCTTACTATGTTTTGTAGTGTTCCTATGGCAACGTTATATGGTTGTGGAACATTAGGTAATATTATACTCAAAAACTACTTTTTTTCTGCTGGTAAACAATTATTGTGATTTCAATAAAGAACGATTGGTTATAATACAATATTTAATATACATATTTCAAGTAATAAAATAGTTAAACACTTAAAATGTTCGGGCTTAACATTTCGCCTTAATTATTAAATCATAACATATGTATCTAATGTAAAATAATAATTATTTTATTTTATTTACAATTATTATTATGTTGTTATTTTTTCTACTGAATATTAATTATTTTTTAGCAGGTACATTCATATCAGAGATATTTTTTATGTTAACTATTATATTATGTATACTATTTATAATTATTCAATGGTGGTTGAAATATTATTTCTTTTGAATCTTCACTGAAATTTTACTACCTTGTCTTTAGTTAACGGTAATGGAAGTTTTTCTGTACTCTTAAGTATCCAATTTGTCACAAATCTCTTTTTTGGTTTTTATATTATAATTTCGCTTTTCCGAAATGCTACTTCGTCTAACGACTGAGGTATTCAGGAAATGGATAAAACCATTTATATCTTCTGAACATGGTATATTCCACAGGTACTATAATACTATTCCTTTAATTTTTTGTTAGGACAACGGAAAAGCCATTCTGGAGTCTGATTGATGGATCTTTGAAAACACAACGCTATGTACGTCACGCGAGGACACGTTACTAAAGACTTTAATACTTTTCGCATAAAATCTCCTGGAATTGCACTTACGAGATTAAAATTAGAAGCTATACAAATTATATAAAAAATTAACTAATTAAAATATACATAGGTACTCGTGCATAGTAAACTTAAAATGCTATAATAATATTATTAATGTTATAATGATATTATGATATTATATTGTGTAATAAATAAAAAAGTAATTAATATTTTTTTTTTAAGTTATGATTATTTTTATATTCTATACAATATACTCGTAGTATATTATACATTTATTATTAATATTTCTCGTGAATCTATATATATATATAAAGGAAAGTGTACCGAACCAGAGCCGAACCTATTTGAGTTATCGACTTGAAATTTCAAGGATAGATTTTTATAATAATTTCATCGGGCACTAAGAAAGGATTTGTTGAAATTTGCATTTTAAAGAGGTGCTCAAACAGGGATCTTGAGGTTCACGATGGAAATTGGAAATTGGAAATTTTATTTTTATTTATTTTTTAAATAGTTGCCATTGGTTACAGTCTACAGTAGAAATTAGTATTTATTTATTATTGGTTATTTGGGCAGATCAGGTACAGGCTAGCACCAAATCAAATTATTGAACATTGTAGCAAGTTACACCAAAAAACAGTTGAACAATCATATTTTTTTTAAGTTGCAATTTTTTACGGACAACGGAATGCACGGGTTCAGCTTGGTATGAATGTTTGTGTGTAGATTAAACATCTGGGAAGAAGACAGACTAATTTAGGAATGGTTAAATTTGGTTTTTTTTATTCATCTGATATTAGTAGTTATGCTAGGTTAGGATTTTGTATTAATTGATTATATTAATCCAACATAGGTGGAATACAACCAACTTGGCATAACTTTGATACTTTAGAGTTAAATCATACACCTACGTACAAACAGCACTGGGTTCGCGATCTACCGCAGGTAGATTGCCTACCTGATAATATACTGCTGCGAATCATAAATTTTATTCCGGGAAACGGAAAAGTTAAGATACATTTTGGATACCATACACCGAATATTAAATAACGAATTGTACAAAGTTCGATTCATAAAGAGTTGGTACATTTAACGGGCAACTAAGTAATAATGTATATTATACATTTATTATTAATATATCTCGTGAATAATTAAGTATATAAGTTAAATTTAGGATCATATTTTATATTTTGTAGGTATACAACAAATAATATCATAAAAATATTGCTCAAAATGTATAATATAATATATTATAATATATTGTATACGTTATACAATATAAAAATGATTGTATGCAATAAATCTAAAAGTTTAATATTTTTAAACTATTATTAGAAATAAATATAATTACTCAATCCAACTAAGAATAAAGTAATTATCACAATATGAATTAATTATAAGTGGCATGGTGTCGCACGGTGGTTAGCTTCAGTCACCGTGTTTCCGGATGGGTGACCACCCGAGTTTTAGTGACAAATCCTCGCCACATGGCACATATACACGTGTTCTAACCAACCGTACCCTCCCCGGGCGGTTCCATTTTCCTCCAAAAACGAGATACCGTTTTCCTCCACTGTACGTTTTCCACCACAAAAAAAAAAAAGTTGGTTTCCATTTTCATCCAAATTATTTTAGACTGTAATTTTGTCTATTTTCCTCCGATATTTTAGCCAGTGTTGTAGTATTACGTTCCGTATTATAAAGATAGAGTAAGGCTAGAATCCAGGGCTTACAAACGTTATAATAACGTTATATTTGACGAAAAAACTATTGAAATTTGTAAACATAATTATAACGGAAAACGATAATCAAAAATAATTAAATACCGCACAACAAAACATAACTATTAACAAAATATATTACATATCATTACCTAAACAAAACAAAACGCAAAACGTAATTTATAAAATATCATTAAACGAAAAATAGGGCCATTACCTACCCGAATTAGTTATTATTTTTAAGTTTTATAGGTATTAATACCATTTTAAATAACGATAAACGCAAGACTTGTATATCGTTTTAGTTATGAATAACAATAAACACAAAACTTGGATAACTTCGATAAACGCGAAAATTGCGTTTAATTATAAATAATATAAAACAGAATTTTTTTCAAATGCAAGCCCTGCTAGGATCACATTTTCGATTAATACATTCTGGTATCGGCTATATCTATATCAGCTGTCGATAAAGCCTAATAAAGAATATTTTTTTTTTTTTTTATATGCATAAATTATTTATATTAACTATTTTATTATTTTATTTATTATTTATTGGAGGAAAATGCACAGTGGAGGAAAACAGTATCTCGTTTTTGGAGAAAAATGGCTACGGCCCTCTCCTCTACGGTTAAATACCTACAAAATAAACTACAAGCCTAATGAGTAACGACCACATAGATGAGTTTAAAATTTAACACAATGAAAAAAAAATTTAATATAAGTACAAAGCCTCCCAGTATTTAAATTACTATTATATTTTCAAAATATAAATTAATTTAGGGTAAAGCAAATTATGTTCGTGGTATAAGTTAATTTGGAATATTTCTTTAAACGTTTACACTTTGAACAAACATATATTTTTTTTAAACTAATAATAACTATTATTTTCTTAAGCTCGATTTAATTTGTGTTTTAAAATGTTTTCCTAAATGTTGATCACACTGTAAATATGAATACAATAGCTTATTATAATCTCGAATAAGCTCAAAGGTATCTTAGCTCATTTAAATTACATTAAAATAGCTTTAGAAAATTATTTCTGAATATTAAACTGTTAATTAAGTACGGCATTAATTTATTTATTTGTTATATAGGTATTTCAGGTCCCAATAGTTTCAATAATTAAAATTATTTTAATTAGGTACAAGTTCTGTAATAATACATGAATACAAGGAACTCTAAGTAATTAACAATGCATAGAACATAAGTATTGTTAATTATTTAGAGTTCCTTCTATTCATATATTATGGACATATGATTTTTAAACACTAGAAATTATTATAGATTGAGTTTGTTTTCCTTTATTTATAGCTACACGAAATACGGAATATTTAATTAAAAGTACAGAGTAATTAATGATTCACATACCGCGTGTAATACTGCCGGAACACTTCAATACAAACTGCAATGAAAAATCGTTTTAAATAATGATAGAATATAAATTAATTAGGGCTTTCAAAAACCTTGGGTATTATTTATCAAAACTTACTCACAGCATTTCCATGAGAAACCGATTGTCAGTATATTGCGTTTCACAAAACAGCAGAACAGGGTACCTACCTAATTCAGCAGCTGTAGCTGTCCAGGAAACTAAGACATAATATTGTCATCTTACATAAATAGCTCATCGTTTTTGCTTAAATCAAGCTTACACGTATTTCAGTCCATGACGTTATATAACAATAACGATTTATCGTTTACTTTAATTAAAAAAAAAACATCTTTTGCGCAATTATTTAGAGTAGAATTCCATTGGGAAATGTTTGGTTTTAAATATACCAAACTATTAACTATACATATTGTATTAAATCCAATAAATTGATTTATTATTATTTTTATTCAAATACAATAAAATAATAATTTAAATCCCATATAAATCAGTTCTATTGATGTTGTCATAATTGGACACCAGCTGTAAATATTAATATATTACAAAAATAAATAATTATACAATATTATAACAGTAATAAGTAACTGTAAGTGTTATATATTTTAGCAAAATTAAAATAAACAAAATGAAAACGATTAAAAAAAGCTCACTTAAAATAAGTTATTTAAAAAAAATTACCATACATTGTCCTAACATAAAAATTAATACAATTATTTGAAAATATTGAGCTTACATACCTACTATAAAATGTTAACATTATAATTATAAGTATATTTCCATTTACCTATATACTAAGTAATAAAAAAAAAAATTTTGAAATTTACGTTTGAAAAACCACACGTCATGTTCATACTACACCGTATTAATTGAACTATTCAACATAAAGTCTTATTTGGTTTTTAATTATTTAGTTTCTATTAAATTTTATAAATCACCAAATTAACTAACGATTTTGTATTTTAGAAATGAATAAATAATAAGAGAAAAGGAGTGTGGACAACGTACACGCATTGTATTAGAAAAATCAATTTAAATAAATTATTTATGGTTTTGCGCTACTCAATAAACGTCTTGACCGCATTAGTATTTCGACGAACAATGCTAGTTTTTATGAGATGTTAAGATTAAATATTGTAAAACAAATATATTTATTCATTTAAGTCCTGATAAAAATTGAATTTTTATAACAATAAGTATATAAATAGTACACTTGAAAATAAAATATTTAACTATAAAATAACGAACGAAAGAGTACCTAACTAAAAACATAGGTAAAAAGATTTAAATAGGTAAAATAATTACGTTTTAACTATTATCGCAGATCTTAAATCTTTCACAGCACATTTTAGTCATTTTTACTGTTTAAGAATCATCTTCAAGGTTATTAGACATTAGCTAGCATTATAAATTTAGAAGGTTTACATTAATGGTCAGTTATATTTATAAAATATACGTGAATAGAAAAAAAAATTATGAATTGATTATCTACCTTCTTCTAATATAATAAACGCTATTGAAACAAAAAGCTAGTTTTGCTAAGTTATAATTTTTTCCAAATACCTACTGCACAGCAAAAAATCATGACTGTATTTTTGATATTTTTTTAATTTCCGCAAGAACAATACGAGGATTCTTGTATTACATATTCTAGCATTTTTTACAAAAAAAAACAACTTCAATTTAGGTATCAATATGATAACCAATAATGACTGAAAAAATGTATTTTCAAATCCATTAAAATACAACTATAAGCTAATACTTTTGAAAATCAATATATTAATTGCTTTGGTTATGAATTTGTAACTACAATGACATAAATGCACACATTATTACCATAGCTCATTCTTATTCCCATTTACAATCATTATTAATACCTATATTTGTATTCATTATATACGAACTATTAATAACATGCAGTATTATAAATGCTTTGATTTATAGTATAAACCGATAAATAATTTTTAATAGCTATATTAAAATATAAGTATCGACCAATTAATATTATGGTATATTTTTTTTTTATTTAATAAAATAAACAAGTCTTGGAATACCTTAAATATACTTTCGATAATCCTCAGTATTTATTTAGAACATTTTTAACTCTTTATTCGTGTAATTTTTATACACTTTTGAAGTTGAAGCTAAAATTTCAAAAATGTTGCATTTGGGACGATTTCCAATCATAATATTACTATAATCATCCATTCCTTTAAAATTGTTTTAAAAAAAATATATTCGATACAACTGTTAAATGATGTTAATACTTGTTATTCACATAACTCACATTGCGCAGTACGAATCCGGTATGAGAATTCAATACATCCACAAAAAATATACTAATTTGTTTCCTGGATTTGTAGAATTACTTTATTCAAACCGTATTTTTATTTAATGCGTGTGGTATGAGAGTTTGAGGATATCTCAAATTCCACGAAAATCTTCTCCTGAATATCCAATCTGTAAAATTTAACTTTTTTATTTATACAATATACGGCTGAATTGCAACAAGATAATATTTTATGATAGTTTTTCTCTTTATATTTTATTGGACACTTCAAATTTGAACAGATAACAATCATTGGCTGTAATTTATGATTCACATTTACAAATTTTATTAGATTACAATTAAATGTAGGTACCTAGGTATACAACAAACTCCATTAAATTAATTAGTAATAATTATTATTCTCTATAACATTTTTAAACGATATTTCTTTTATAATTTTTCGATATCTGTCTTCTTTTATTATAATAAAATAAGTGCCCAATTTATTTAACCCCAGAAAAAAAGTTAAATTTACAAAAATTAAATTAAAAATAAAAACGATACATTGTCTTGGTCTTATTACATTTTATAAGCTGCCATAACGTATATACGCCATTTTTCTTGTGTAAATCATATTATGCATATTAATAATAAAATATTTTTGAAAAAAATAGCAAAAAGACGTTAGGGCTCTATCACTTGATAGACACTCCCCTCATTATATTATATCATTGTACTTTTTTATATAATACATTATTATTATTGATGCACATTGATTGTAAACATTATTTGAAAAAACACATAATTAACGAAATATTACAAAATATATAATTTCAATAACATTTTTTTTTATGAATTCAAGTTTCTTTTAAAACAATGTAAACTATTTTAATCAATTAATTTTAACAAAAATGATTAATTTATTGAAGTTACAAGTATGGGTTGGTATAATAGTCAATTTCCTATAATTAGTCATTCAATTTTCAAATTTATTTTGCTCATATCATTATGTCAGTCGTCAGACTTGACTCAGTTCATAAATTAACTTTGTATGAAACTGACAGTGCGCTATAATTTTTAAAATTTTGATGAATCAACAAAATATTTCAGAAACTTTTACACGTCAAAAACATTAGTAGTTAGTACGTAAATTTTTAAACAAAATGTACACATGGTCATGCATCCATGCATCTAACGAGACGTATAAATTATACACTGACGTCAGACGTCTTAACACTGCCTTAAAACAGGGTAAATTAAAATTTTAACTAGCCTGCTTTACTATAGAAACTAATGTTATCAATACTACATAAACATATTTAATTAAATTAACCACGCCTTAGTACGAAATATTAATATACTGGAACATTTTGTATTCCCCTATCTTTATGTACCTATACAAAAATAGTAACAATCATGTGTTATTTTTTATTAATCAAAAATGTATTTTACTAAAACTCTATATAGTCTATAGCACGGTGAAATTACGCTCTGCACCTGTATTGTTTATTTTGCGTAAAAATATTTTCATTGACTTTAATGCATACAAAGGGAGCAATTTATTTCTTATAGGTGGGAAGTTCCCTTTATTTCTGTGTCAAACCGCACCATAACCGGATGGATTCAGGATACTTGCACATTTATTTCACCCATTTTACTACTGTAAACCGGAGTTTCGTTGGCCCGGAAAAGCAGATCCGTTACCGGTCAAAAATATACACACGCTTTGTTTTACCCACATATTTTCCATCTCACAGCCTCCGGGGTATAATACTATACATATCATATATCTATCTAATAATGTATCTTTATGGGTTCTTGTTTTTATTATTACTCGAAATCGTGGCTTTATCTCCTCCTCCGATTCTTCTCGTAGTCGAATGTTGGTAAAAGTTTTTCCGGTCAGGAGAAGTTGAGGAAAAACCGCCAATTAAAAATGCATCAATTCTTCTGCACATAAAACATACGTTTTCCTAAACATCCGGTTCTCGTTAATTTTAAAATAAAATAGAGTAACAGAAAGTGAAATCTAAACGTGATAAAAGATTAGTGGTTCATTTTTAAAAATATATAACAACAACTTCAAACTAAATCCAATTCAATGTCATTATAATATAGAAATAATAATATTTATGTTATCACTTAATTTAAATAGGAATACTACCTAAATAATTTGATTAAATCAATGTAAGACAAAATTTTCATAAAAAGGCACGATATTGTTATGTACTTAATTTAAAAAAAACAAAAAAAACAGATTTAGAGTATTTTAATATATTTTCAGTCCTGTCTCAGTTGAATAATTTGTGAATTTATAATTGTATTTCTACACTACTAATGTGTGATATAAACGCATATATCTTTCCAAGCTAAATATGTATGAGATTAAATTTATTCAAGTATATTATATTATTTATATTATAAAAATCAATTGATTATATTTGATATTGTTAACATATTAAATTTTAAAATATAAAATATACATCCATATCCAAAAAAATTATAAACTGAGGTATTCCACTCGTTATTTAAAACCCCACCACTTGATGACAGTTCTTCAAAATAGTACAATGGTTTTCATCGTTAATAGTTTTTCCTTTTAATGAAAGAAACTAATTAAATTATTTAAAAATAAATTATTTATAAGTACCAACTAAAATGAAACCTCCATCGTTAGGTGAAACTGATAAAAACTTTTGAAGCAGTGTAGCAAGTTTTATTTTTTAATGCGATGATTTATAATTTTTTTTAATGTAATATCACAACACATCACTATTATGCCTGGAGCTAAAATACATAGGCGAAGAGATACGAGTGGTTTACATCCGGTCAGTATAAGTATAACTTTTCCCATTTTTCGTAGTTATTGTATTTCACACTTGTCAGTAAATAGTAAAACGATTAATTTTAACATGATTTCTACAGTAGGTATATAATATTAGGTAAATATTAAAATATCAGTATAAAATGTACTATTTTTGCCCGAATGAAACTTTTGAAGCATTTACCAAAAAATATGGTTACACAAAGAATTAAAATTAAGTTAATGCATCGTTATAACCTACTGACTCCTATTACAACACTAAAAAGTATACAGTTATTATGTCTAAACTTCTGTTGATAATTATAAATTATCTAAAATATTACATTCCCAATACCAATAGGTAAAATATATTATATCTGTAATAATTAATAAAGTAGGTAAAAAGAGTTCTAAAAGTAGGTAATTTATCTGGATGAAAATAAAGAGAATGTTTTGAAGATAAGCTATAATATACTTATGGTATCGTTCAATAAAAAAGGTTTGAAAAAAATAAAAAAAATGTGAATAGTTTTAATAATATATTTACAGTAGGTACCAATATAATATTTCAACAATCTTGGTATGCTTCGGTGAATATTGCTTAATGATACTTTTGAGATACAATCTAACTTCTGATATTTTTCATGGTTTTTGATGCTCAATAAGACAATAATAATAATACATCTTTATATTTTTGAAGTATTGACTTTTAAATTTTAATAGATTGTCAACTTTCTATGTGTATTTTATATTTTTGTTGTTTTTGTCATGTATAATTGTTTTCGATTATTTATTTATTTTGAAACCATTTTCATACACTTAAATTTATTTATGTATCAATAATAATCTTTGTATTAATGATTCTCTAAAAAAAAAAAATACCTAGGAAATAACAATACCTAAACCTACTTCTGAATTAAAAATAAAAATATAATCTAAAGCATTTATAACAATTAACTTAAAAATTATACCTATTTACTTTGTTTATTTTAATTTTTAACAGTTTAATATAATAATAATATATTAACTTTGCATATAAGTATTCAGTTTGTGTATTATATTGATGTTAAAATGGAAACGTTTGTACTTCTATCTGCGTGCTTGAACAAAGTTATAAGTATAATATGCATAGATTTTAAAAACATCATTTTCTTTTGATAGTTGTTATTCATAGTACCGCAAAACTTTTGTTTGGAAAATTTCCCCCTAACGTCCTTGCCTTTAAAATATTTTCTTGTCCAAACGTTACCTCTTTTGCCATCACAAAGGTTGTTAAAGTTTTTCTGAACAGACTGCTGTTTGCTAGAAACTTCAGTCAATATCTGACAAGCACCGTTGACCAAATTCTGCATTATTTATGTGGAGGTTTTATAGAAACTGCACAAACAACAACAATAGGTACATATATCAACCAATGACTAAAATGAGGGCAGTTAAAAATTTCTTTTGTTTTTGATATGAAATTTAACAATAGAAGAGATATTTAAAAACAATTGAATTACAAATTATCTATTTTTTTATACATAATATATTTTTAAAAAGTTTTCCAAGTAGATTTATCAAACATAAAAATGTATATTACGTTAATAGTAACTAAAAAAAAAATGTTAAACAATAATTTATGTGAAATTAAAATAGTTTTTAATTCTTTTCAAATTACCGTATAAATAACTTGTACAGTTGTAACAATTTTACCTAATATTAATTTTTTTTTAATACTATATACTCGAAAACAGTACATATTTGAATAAAAAGTCCAATTATTGGTAAAAAAATTAATTTAGTTTGTTCTCCATGACTGTAATTTAATATTTGGTGTGCTTAAACGTTAGAAAAAAAACAAATTCCTTTATCCATGCATGATAAATATAAAATAATGTACAAATCAATTTTATCAAATCTATATACGTATTTAATGTACTTATACAATGGAAGGTTGTATAGTGTAGGACATAAAACTACTAAATCGGTAGTCTTTTGTTTTTATTATTATTTTACATACTTTTTATGTACAGTATTTTTGAAAATTATGTTGCTATTTTCAATCCTCATATTTCCACCAACCAATATTTATGTACAAAGAATAACACTACTTTATCGGTTTGTCGTAAAAGTCAAAACTTAGTTTTAAAAGCTCGTAACCTGGAAAGCTTCCCGGCCTCCATCATATACACGCATTTAATACTATCGCTAAATATCGATGGGTATAACCTGTAAAACTGCTTTCTGAAAGTCTGAACACACTGCTTAAGTTTGACAAATCTGTGGTTAAAAGCTTTCCAGTTTACACCCATCCTACAGCGCGTGCTTGGAAGTATATTATTTCAATGTATTTATTTCATAGAACTTTATTATCTCAGAAATAGAGCACTATATCATACGTTGTACCTACTAAAATAGAGAAGGTATTTTCTAAAATTTAGAACATAACATAAAACTCTTCATTTTTTACTGACAATGAATTTATCGTCTTTAAATATTTAGGTACTTTATATTTCACCAAAAAATAAGCATAATACTACAACAGTAAGCTATATATCAAAATAGAAGATCCACTTTATGTTTTGGATAGAATAAAATCTTAACATTTATAATTATTATTTGATTCATTAAAAAAAAAAAAACAAATGTAAGTAGGTATGTATAAGCTGTAGGTACATTATTATAATATAATATTATATATTATATTTTTCTATAGTTTAAAGTATTAAACATAAAATTCATGACTTATCTAAAACTTAATCAAATGCTACATTATTAAGTTCAAATAAGTTATAAAGATTAAAAATAATTGAGAAATTATATAAAATTATATTACTCATATTGGTACATTATAATATTAGGTATAAACAATAATAAAAAATGATTTTTTTTAGAAATAAATGTATTATTAAGTGATTATTGTGATTATTTTCTTGTATTATAATATTATATAATGCTCCGTGACACGATAATTAAATTTATGTAATTCAAAATACCCATATTAAAAAAAAAAACAGGTCAACAATATGGTTCAATTTCGATTTTTGAATGTATCATAAAAGCGAACTAAATATTTATATTTTACATAATATATTAATATTGAACTGTAGTTAAGTAAATTCATAGACTATTCGTTAATAATGTATTGCTCATACTATATATGTGTATATTGTATAAAGTTTTTAAACAAATATAGTAATTTCGTGTATTCTCTAAAATATTATGTAGGTACCCAACAATAGTTATTAATTTCGGCAAAAAATAAATGTAAAAAAAATATATTTGTATGAATTAAAATAATTAGCTGTACTTCAGATATAATATTTTATTCTTTATTTTAAAATATCTCATTTCCAATAAATTTCAACCAACCATGCAATAATTGAAATTGATTAAAAAAAGGTTGATTGTAATATAGTTCAAAATATACACACATTTGTAGAATATAATAGACCCAATTATATTTTATGTTTGTTTATTTTAAAATTATGATGAAAGCATTTCATTAGCAACTATTATGATTTTAGAAGAGTTCAAATTAAAATTAAAACAATGGAGATATGAACATCAAATAGTAGGGTTACGCAGATTAAACTAGTACACTCACAATTTAACAATCGATTATAAAATATCATTAATAAACAAAAGAATTCCTTGTTTTCTTACCTATTAAATATATATTTACTTTCGTACTTTTTTACGTTATAGAAAATGTTTAACACAAATTATCTCAAAAATCTAATAACAATATTTTTTTAAGCTATATCAGAGTTTTAATAATAAAAATAATAATAAAAATATTTAAAAATATCAAATACATGGCACATTGTACTAAATAAAAATAAATGTAGGTGAATCAAATAAAAATAACAAACTTTTCCAGCTATAAAAACAAATTAAAAAAAATATAAACATGCATTACAGTATAATATATTTTATCGATACCCAATTGTTTGGTATTGGCTTACGGTAATTTCATAATTTTTGGAAAAAAAAGACAAACAAAAAGGAAGCAAAATCAAAAATTGATTTTCGATTTCTAATAATACATTTTAAGGCCATATTTAGGAAGGCAACATTGGACTGTTGACCCAGGTGGCTGGGCTGGCTATTTTTTTTTAATTGTCATTGTCTTAGTCTTATCGTAATTTTATTAATTTTTTCCCACATTTAATATTATATTTTTACATTTTGTAATTTGTTACCGTAATTTATAAATTATAACTATCATTATCTTTAACTGTATTAACTCTAAAGTGTTTTAACCTCCAGCATCAATTATGATAATATAATTAAATCATTTTCTGAGTCACAATCCCGCAGAATCATAATTAAAATATTTTTTTTAATATATAAGTTAATTTTACCATAACAATTTGTGTTACCCCTGGGCGATGAATTAACACGGACTGGATTATGTTAAAAGTATCATGCTGCAGTGGCGCGTGTTAACAGTTTTACCGATTAATATGTTTAAAACATTAAAGATCAAATCTCTCAATGTTATCAAAATATTTTTTAATGAATACACAATAAATATATCGTGAAAAGAATAAAACTTATTTCAAGACTATTTCTGAACTCTGGTATTCATGTTAATTCTAAGCTTTATTAAAAGTTAACATCACAAAGAATTTCTACACAATACGTCGTTTAACATCTACCGTAATGCCATTGCCAAGTTAATGTCATTTAAAGCAATACACCAACGAAACTTTATAAAAAAAAAATCCGATGTGATTTACAAAACAATTAAAAATCATCTAAAATGAAAATATAGAATATTATTGTGAAGTACGGATTACAAAGCATTAGTAATATTGAACTGCATAAAATACGAAGTATAATAAAGTAGTACATACATTTATAATCAAAATCTAAATAATATATTAATACATAATATTGGTTTATAGATAATACTGAAATATAAAATATTTTTACAATTATTATTCTATATAATATATACTTACCTTTCTTTTAGTCAAAAGTTTTAATTTGAGAAGCCGTTAACTAATTTGTATTATTTAATAGCTTACGGTTTTTAGTATTGTTGGATTATAGGTTGTAACCATACAACAGTATACCTAAACAATAAACACCAGTATAATAAATATAATTTTTTATTCAAACTAGAGTTTTATTTTAATATTTACTCGATTAAATGTTATCATCAGAAGTTGTACTTAAATACTAGAAATCATATAAATACTTTTAACTTTGCAAACATGTTTTGTATATCAAATTGCAGTTTTGCACTCTATCCGAACGCGTTTATTTGATTTATTATTTACGAGTTACGACCAATCATAAACATAATAGTTATCCACAGGCCTTGGTTTTTAATTTTTTTAAACTAATTGAAAACCCACAAACATAATAATATTATTTGAAATTCAATCTGTCAGACACTCACACTGGTATAAAAATTAGATTTATGGCAATTTTAAAAAAGAAATATCGTTATTACTTACTGTGAATGTATTTATTTTTTAATGCCTAGCAGACGTCCCTGTAATATATAAATTTGATAATCGAGAATATTATAGAAAATATTTCTCTATAATATAATAATATAATGTATAATACTACATTATTGTTGTGTCGTTCTCCATTTGTGTTATGCATCATAGGCGAATATACATAAATTAAAATATTTTATATTTTAGGTACACAGCAACTAGTGAAAACGTGCAATTTATAGGAAAAGTATTTTATCGGAAATATCGAACTTGTTACCATATTATTATAACTTTCGGGTAGGTATAGATCAGTGGTATCAAACATACGGCCCGCGGGCCAATTGTAAAATGCCCGCAATAAAATACATTTTGAACAAAAATATGAAAGGAATTGTTAAAATTGTTAATTTTTTTTACGCATCATATATACATAAAATATTATCTAACGCTCATGTTTTATGGTTACTTGTAAGTAATTTCATAATATATTAAGTCACATTTAAATAAATGGATTTTGTATGTATTTTTTCCTTGTTTTGTCTTTAGTTTTTAGTGTATAAGTATAAAAATGACACTTAAAATTTGGCCCGCGAATTTTTTTTGAAAAAATATATGCCCCGTAAGGTAATTTGAGTTTGAGATCACTGGTATAGATGGAATTGATTAAAATCGTAATTCAAAATTAAAACCAACATGCAAGTCCATATTATTATAGTAATAATAATAATAATAATAATGCAATATTATTATAATGTCCGATACATTTTCGACGGCCATCGTTGGTTTTCATATTCACGTAGGTATCTGTATTACGTTTTTATGATAAATTCCAATATCAATAGGGACGGTCAAAGAATAAATTATACCCGATTTTCATTTAGTGCATAATAGGGTAATTTTATTGACCGGAATCGAAATTGAATTTGCACCTAACGCCTATAATATATCTCTACACGCCACGTCCCGTTCGATCCGTTCCTGTCGGCATAATAAGTACCAATACCACGGAGAGCATACGGCATACCCCATACCTATACACATATTTGATTTATATCCACCATCCCTGTTTCAGTGGAGAAGAAACGTCGGAAAAAATGATTATGTGAATATATAATATGGAAACGTAGGGTATTGCCTATATATCTACAAATATTGAGTAATATACTATTATTACTATATATACCTACCATCTGTCCATAATATCACGTGTGTACCTATACTATGTATACATATATCAGTATAGGTTATACATACCTATATACGTCATGCGTGTACGCGCACCATGAAGCCTATATATATTATGTATGACGTCTGTAATACCTACATAGTTAATGACACGGTGCGTAAAAGGTTGAAATTATTGTTGGATAATTTTATTCGCTGATAAAAGAAATGTACAACTCCGACCAATGAAAACCGAACTAAATAAAACACCGGGTAATGTTTATGTATCAAAGTACGTATTTATATTTATATTCTGCTTTATAAAAGCCAGATGTTATTTTTTATGTTTATGTTGTTCCAATATTCGGTTGCCACGTGCTGGGAAATCGGGTGAAGGCTATACCGTATTCCACATGATTATAACATTATTGTATAATTTACAGGTCTACATAACGGCCGTGGAATAATGCTTAACATTATGCACAAATGGACAATTTTCAGTCTTTTACCGCACAAGGGTTTAGGGTCAAGGTTCCAGATTGATGTGTACATGTCATAACGACCTGATGACTGCGTTCCGCTTTTTATCACTTTTGTTTTTCACGAGGAGTTTAAATTAGTTTTCCAGAAAATTGGACTGATTAAATTATTAAAACTGCAATATTGTGAAGGATAAAACACGGTTCCGGTGGTAGTATAAATAAACGGCGAAAAGCCTGCAATTTTTGTTATATGAGTAGAAATTTAATGTTAGTTACAACACAGTTTTGTACTTTAACTCGGTTGCGAGTTTTAATATCAGTTTCATTATCTTGAAATCGTTTCTAAGTGCGTGGTTTTTTAATTTTCTTATTTTGGCTCTAGTTAAACAAATACCGTTCGAAATTTAATTATTGTTTCGGTTATTTGAAAAATCTGTGTCTACCATTAAACAAAATTACAAAGTTTCATTATTCTACGTTACTACAAATTTAATGAAAATAATTAATTAATATTAAGACATTTTAAACATTAAAACAAAACTTAGTATCGTAATATACTCGTTATATTTTTTTTTTATCAATTTTAAACCTAAAATATAATAACTACTCAAGTAAATTAAATTCATTAATAATGTCGTTGTATTTTCTATATAACAAGTAACAACTAATTAATTAAGTTATGACTTAAGTAGTTACATAAATAAAATAAAACTATGAAACATTTCAATTGACATGTTTTATGACAATCCTGTTTGTATTGAATGAAGAATTTTGTATAATGTTAAATATATTATTTTCTATGTTAACCGACATCATAACAATAGTAATCATTAACAGGTTTTCTTCGTGCCAATAGATTTTTGTTTAGAAATTTTAAACAATGATGAATTGATGGCCCTATAAAAGTGAAATAAACTTAAATCAATACAATTTCATTTTTTCACTGTCGTATCTGGACAAATCCTAATCAAATTAATCGTGTATTACGATATATTATATTATTAAACAAACATTTAGAACAACCAAACAAATATACAGTTTATTCGGTTTTAGTTTTAAAATAATTCTGAAATACTAAATAAAAGACAATTCAGTGTATAGGTATTTGCATCAATTGAAAATTATTTTTTCAACATTAATTTATACACGAATTCTACCTAAACAAAAAACTACAAATATAACTAAAAACAATTAAATAAACTAAAATAAAAGCAGCTCAAAGAAACAATATTTTATTTTTTGATACCTTGTTATTGTATTCTTAAACTCAACATATTTTGTTATATAAAATTAATTTTACCACAAAAATAAAATATTACCCTACCTATCTCATCCCCCATCTAGCACTCAACACACCTGACACTGACAATTTTTCAATTTAAAACAACGAAAATATATTTAAAGTAAACTTAAACTGTACATAATAATTATATTTAAAACCGTTTAAGTTGATAAATGCTCGTACATAATATCGTTAAATTTACAGTGAAAATAAATGGCCGTATAAATAAACTGACATAAACTATAACATTATAATATTTTTCTCGTTTTTCTTCTGATAAATACATTTGAACGTCAGAATTTTTTTTATGTATTATTGGAAATAGTCCAGAAGGTACATAAAAAGCAAAGTATTATACAATTATTATTAACGATGCTTACGAATTTTTAACTATGTGTGCACAAAATGGGCGTGAGAAAACTATTATCGAATTTCATATCAAACTCAAATAACTGCCAAGTTCTTCCAAAACTCTCAATTTTAATGGTGTGTGTAATATGTTCACCAAATTATTATTAAATTTATCCAGTCTTTCAACAAAAGAATAATGCTTACACGCCTCTTTTTTGGTAACTACCCTAGTTTTAAATTAAAGTATATTTTTAGATTCATACCAATGTTTTTATACTATCTTTCTAATAATTATGAAAGTGAAAACTAAAAATACATTTTTGTTCTTGGAATCATTAAAGTGATTTATAAACTACAGCCATTTGAAATAAAATTTGTTGTATTTTTTTTTTTTAACTTAATAATTTCTAAGCAATTATTTAAATTATTGATACTTTTTGGATAAATAATAGTTAGGTACGTACCTATTCTAGTATATTTTATAATATTATACTTTTAATATATTTTTAAGCAATTAAGTTTTTATACAAAATAATTTGGAATTTAAATAATAATTAAATTATATTTATCTAAACATGTCTTCGGAGATATTTTCATATAATATTCACGAAAATTGTGTTAACAATATTACTATTACTATTATTATTATTATTATTTCTTTTTAATCACCTCTTAGATTTTCAGCTTAACATAAAAAAATAATACTAACACCTACTTTAAAAAGTATACCTAAAATGTGTATTATAAACTAAATAGCATTAAAACTTAAAAGAAGTAAATTATTCAATATTATACAGTTATTATGTTTCTTACGTTATTTATAAAATAAAATTAACTTCTGAGACACGTCTCACTTTATTTATTCCCAAGTGTAAAATAAATAAAACAAATTTTTTACTGATCATAATATGAATATAATAAATTTATTGGATAAATCAATGTTAGAAACCAAATTTAAGGATTTATCAACTTTCTTTCCACTTTTTAGCATGATGTTATTACCTATATAGAAAAAATCTTGAGACTTTAACTTAGGTCTAAGACGTATATTTTAACAAACATAGTAATAATAAATATATACTTTTTAAGTTTATTGTGGTTTTTTTCTTAAGAAACACGTTTCATTTAATTTTAAAAGCATTGGCGCCATAAAGTGTCCTATCTGTCCTTTAACCTTTTGCAACAGACATTGGTTGAATTTTGTAGTTGGTTTTTTTGTTGTTGTGGTTTTGTTGTTTTTATTACGCAAAATGTTATTTATTCACCATTCATCAAGCGTCTTTTAATTTCCGTTTTAAAATAATCCATTGTTTTTCATTTACAGTTTTATTTAAAGAGAATTCCAACATTTAAAATACGATTCGTGAGACATAAAATATGTCTCCAAATAATAAAAATTATGTCTTATAAAGAGTTACAAATTAATAATATATAATTAAGTAAATCTAGGTTAAAATAAAAATTAAAAAGTTAATCTAATCTAAAATTACATAAAACATTAATATGTGTTCATTTTTATCTAATAATTGTTTTAATATCATGAGATAGTAAAAAATGATTACCAACTATCATTTACAATTTCAAAATAATTTTCATTATACTTTATAGTTTTTACAACAAGTGTACATCTACTATGTTCATAAGATAATAATATTTAGTTACTATTATATAGAATACGTATGATATACGTAGGTGCTACGAATAATCTGATCATGGATATTTTAGACAATTGATTAATATGTAGGTATTTACAGTTTTTTTCGGGTATGTTATATTATGCATACATTGCATTAGTTTTTCAAAGAATGTGGCCAAGAGTACTTTTTGAAAAATGATTGATTAAGTATAAATGTATTAATAGTTTTTAGATACTTTGTATGTTAATTTGCCATCAATATTTTTAAATATCATAATTTTTTTTAACTTTCTTGAATTTTCATCCAAATATTAATTGTAAGTTGTAAGACAAAATACATAATTCAGTCTACAATTATAATAAAATAATTGTTGCAAAAAACCATATATATAATTTTTTTTAAAAACGCAAACTAATTTTTATAAAACGCATACACAACTGGCACGACACCAATTATATCGACTAGTAAAGGATCAATAAATGAACCAAAGACCTAAGCCAGGCGACTGGTCTGGGTTAATTTATTAATGGCATATAGTGGTCGTCGTGAACGCGGTAGAGGTATGGTAGTCGGGTAGGTTGTAGGGATAGAGGGTTGGGGAGGTAATGTCGCCAATGGGAGCGCCGGGTATCGTTAAAGAAAGGGTCCAAAAAATATGTTACGCATTTGACACGGAAAAAAAAGCATTAGTAAAAATGTTAAGTTGAGCGTGAACTGGAGTAAAATCTAGTGTATGTATAATTATAATTTTTTTCATCCGTCTGCTCAATCGAGAAATCTGACACGATTTATGTCAGCAAACGGTTTTGAGGAGAGGGGCGTGGTGATAAAAAATTGCATGGCTGTCAGAAAAGCGGCAATGATAGCAACGGAGGTGGATAGATACGTGTGGTAGAAGTGGGTACACGAGGGGACATTTCTCCGACAGACGGACTGTTACTTGAACAATTGCCAACCCCCTATTGCCCCCACTAAATTACGGAGGTGGGGGTTTTTTGGCTCAGGAAGCTCGCCAGTCTCTTCCTGTTTGTGATGTATGTTTTTGTCGTTCACACACCCCCGAAAAGCGGTATTATTGTACAAACGCATCTCTCTAATACGCGTATATGTAATACGTAGAAATATAATAATATATTATAAATTTTTATCACATATCGTATAGTTAACGGTTGTGCTCAAATGTTCGTTAAGAATAACTACAGATAACATAATATACGGACATAATATACGGACATAATATACGGTGCATAAAAGGCCAAAAATTATAAAATTATACATTTTTCAAATCTCCCAAAACATTAAATCACATAAGATGGGATTGTGCAGTGCATTAGTTTTATGAAAAATATTTGGTGTTCCTCTTCGTATCTTTTAAAAACGCTCGTATATCATATATATTTAAGGTTTACAAACAAATACACGCGTCTATTATATGAAAGATTGAAGATATTCATAATAGGAAAAATATAAAACACTGGATCTGGTCATCTTGAGTGTACAATTTTAAACTATCTTAACTACCTATCTTTTTAAACCACTATCTATAGTGGTTTGCTCATATTATCATGTGAATACATATCAAGATATCACATCATTTTATATATTCAATTTATATACAAACATAATACAAAATATGTTTCATTTCAAAAAGGTAGTATAAAATAATTCAAAAATGGCTATTTATACCAGCCTAATAGTATGTGACATAGGTAATACTTATAGGTTATTTTATATTTAATTTATAAGTAATTTAATATAAATTACAAAATAATATGAACAGTTGTTTTAAGAAGTTTTTGATAACCATTTTTATTTTTTACTATTATTTTCGTTTTATTTTATACAAGACAATAATATTTCTATTTCTATCTAATATTTGTCATTATTATTCTTATCTTAAAATAAATCCAAATTTTAACAGATACACATATATTATAACATATTACATGAAGTTAAAGTATTACTAAAAATAATGTGCTTAAAAATATGATTGAATACTTTATTAAATAAAATAATAATATATCTCAAATTAAGATGTTATGACATATTAATTAATTGGGTTATGAACTATGTGATGTAAAGAATAATTTTAAAACATGATGTTTCTTAATACAATTTAAATCATACAAATAAATTAGGTGTATTTTTCCTATTACTATTTTATAATTATTAAAACGTTTTTCATTATTTCAAAAGCATTATTAACCTACAGTTACTAACAACCTTGAACATAGATATACACAATCAACAATAAAAATAATAATTGTTTTTTTTTTTTAACACATTAACCCTGTATTAAAATAAAAGATACTGTAGGTACTGGCAATCTAAAAAAATTTGAATAAAGCTCAGGGTAATTTTGATGCAAAAAAATGTGGTCATGACCTACTCAAGTTTTACCCACATAGTACCTACCTATAATATCAGGTAGCCCATTTCTTTTTTTTAATTTGGTTAAAACGAATTTTTCAGGTGACATTGATTTCTTTTATATTTGCTATGTAATCTAGTTTTTAAACTTACCCTAATTTAGATAAACTGTAAAAAACAACATAAAATAGTGTTTTTTTTGTATGTATATTATGTGGGTCGTGGCTATTTTTATAATTAACAAAAAACTTTTAAAAAAAACAAGATTTTAGTTGTCTGTACGAACTGTGCGACCGCCAATTGGGTTGGATTAGTGTGTAGTGAAAAAAATAGCGAAAAAATCTTTTAATTCGTAGTTGAATTGACTTTTTTTTCTATTCCTTTACAATATAGGTATAGTTACATGCACCACGCACACAAGTACATTTCACATAGGTATTCAACTAAAAATTATAATTTAGTTCGTATACAATGGTGGTCTACTGGGCTAGTGTGTACCGCTTGGAGCCTGTTCCATTTGTCTATATGCGCATATTATAATAGGGCTTATGTTTTTATTTTTGTTTTTGCTGCGTGTGACTGAGATTACGTATATCACCGTATACCTACCGGAGTCGTTTAAATGGGTTTACGTGCGGGGTGGAAATAAATGCACTGCGCGACTATACAATATGACAGTCATTAAACGAAAGAAAACACGAAGCTGGAAGGAAAAAAAGAGATTATTCGGTCGGAGACCCGGGTCAGTTTTATTGCACGCCGATCTCACCTAATCCAAGAAGAAATCTGAAAATAAAAATGTCTGAGGAAGAAATTCGTACCTATATAATAATATATATATATATATATATATAGGACGTGAAGATACGGACTACAGACCTGCAGGTTCACGCATAAAACCTTGGCTTTAGCACTTCGGATGATGTTTTATGAACACCGAGGACTGAATTTCCTCTCACCGATGTCGACGGTAAATATTTCGCACCGGTAATAACGTATACCTTTATGTATAGGGTATTTTTTTTTATATATATATATATATAAACATTCCCAGTTACGCTTTTGGAGTTTGGAAACCTACGTAACGATCGCCACAGACGCCCCTCGATCGCTCGACTGTATAGGTAATATATATGGGTACGTCCCGTCCAAATGCAATCCCCCGGTGTGTGTTGACCGATTATTTGTTTTCACGTATAATAACCAAACGGTTATTATTTTCATTTATAAAAAAAATATTAACACCCAAATTAACATTTTCACATGGAAACTATATAGATGTATAAAATAAGGCATCGAAATGGTATTTTTAAAAACCGCAAAAATGTAATCAAATATAATATTTCTTCTTCCTAAATATTGACTTTAAAAGTTAAACTAATTGTTATTGTTTCAAATACGCTAATAAATAAGAACTCTTCAATTATTTCAAATGAGTTGTACAGATTTTATCATGACACAATTGTATTTTATTTACAATAAGAACAATAAGTTCCTACATTTTATATTATTTTAATATATCGAGTGGTTAATAGAATGGTAAATATTCAAAAAAAGTCTTATAGTTAAAATAATGACATTATAATTATTATTTGCGCATTTTAAAATATAGGTACATATTACATGCATACAAATTATAATTTTCATATCTTTAATAATTGCATAAGGTGAAATTATTATGTGCATTTATTTGTTCGCAGCCATCTAATAACTTATAGGAATATAATTTCAGTGAAAAGTATCGGTACGTTTTCAAGGAAAAACTACGCAATGTTTAGTCCAACTATCCATCAACTTATTAAAAAATAAACTCTGGACAGCTCAAATGGTAAATTAAGAAATAAGAACACATTTAATCTTACAGTTGGTAAAAGATGTTCTAGTTGAAGAAAATAAAATAGTTCTGTGAAGAATAACTGGTTGGAAGGCGCAGGGATGTACCCGAATACCACCACAAATGTTAATCGTAATGAATACAACTTTTAAAATGACTGATGAAGGTTAAACCACTGGAGTCATAATGACAGTCTTCACAAAATATAGTATATAAGCAATACCATTAGTTCAAATAACTTGTGTAAACTCAAAAACCAGTATTTCATTTGAATATACGATGTCTGTAATTTTTTTTAAAAAATTTCTCATTTACTGTTATAATTAAATGTTGTGTCCATATAATTTAATTAACAAGAAACATTAGACCACATACTGTTTTTGTTAAGACTGTTCATAAAACTCAAAGGTCAAAAGAATATTTATGAAAGGGATACTTAAGGACTTAGGCTGTTACAATGTTCAAGTACGTGGTTTTAGGTAGGTAGGTACATTATTTAAAAATTAAAAATAATAAGCACAAATTATGTTTTAATCACAATGAAGTAGTTATATGAAAAGTAGGTAACTAAATAGTTTTTTGAGTAATAAAAACTATACTAAACTATACTACCTTTGTACCGTTAAGTGATTAACGTAAATAATTCAACAAATAACTTAGAATTACGTGTTTTTTTTTTGTATTGTATAACACTATTGGGAACGCTTCTTTTTAAAACTTTATTATGAATCATATTGTTGTGTTATAGACACAAACTGACAGTATACAGATATCAATTTTCTCTTAAACTCCAAGTACCATTCTAAAGTTTCAGTTAACTCAATAACACTTGACCGTCTGTATCTTTTTTCCTGTCCTTTTCGATTTGGACAATTTCAACATGCCTGTTAACCATACAATAAGTTATATTGGTTGAAAACTTGGATAATGGATCTACTTAAAGACATCACAGTTTTCTTAGAAAACAATTTTCATTTGTGTGTTTGAGAAGTAAAAAAATGTTTGGGATCTATCCAAAGTATGTACCCAAAAAAACCAAATCGATTCTGTCATGGTCACACAAGTTATCTTCTGTATAATATATATTATACGGCATATACTCGTGAGTGTATAATATATAATATATATATTATTGTATATATTTCCTCTCTTCCTTCCGTCTCTTTCCCTTCTTCCGGTAACTTCGACCTCCGGTAGAGAAATGATGGATGACAAAGTTGTCTTTGTTCCCCTCCACTCGAAAAACCCACTGCCATTTCCAGAGGAACAACGATGATACACGCGAATTAATACGTCCGCTGACGATCATAACTCATTGTTTGACCGAGATGACAAGGCCGAGATATATGGAAAAAACATGCATCATATAGATGGCAACAAATTATACGATGGATCATATACATCGAGAACTGACAACATATATGAACTATGTAAACATCAAACACCAGTGTTAGAAAACTTTATTGATTAAAAACAATTTTTGGATGGTATCGATGACATATCATTTTAAATAAATCATAGATTTTTGTTTCTGCAAATTGGATTCATTTTCTAGATAATAAGATTGTCTTAACAACAGTTAAAAATAAAAAATGAACGATAACATGACATAAAACACATTTAGGTGCCTATATAACAGTTCATACAACTCTAATAATTATGTTACACAAATGTATAATTATTATTCTAAATAATTTACAAACTTTTATGTCAATATAATATAGGCTTTAAGTAAGGATCATATACATACCCTTATTAAAATATTTCACTAAATTTAGTAATACATATTGTATAGTGTATACGTTTGAAAATATTTCTAGCTGTTAGATATTAACTAATATATTTATATAAATACTGCGTGCGATCATGTATTACTGTTAATTGGTTCTGTACTATCCAAACCGTATAAAAATCAATAAAAATCACGGCTTTGCACCCGTTTAGCCCGTATAGCCAAAACCCTTAAAAACCCTTAAAAATTATCAAAACCGTAAACCCATATAACCCGATTGATTGTGATGACGTATAACCCGAAACACCCAAAACTGAAATTAAATTCGGGTTTTAACCCATAACCCGTACAAAAAAAATATTACATTTTCAAGTGACATATGAATTTGTATGTATATTTCATGGAGAATTCAGTTTTTCATAATTGGGAACAATGGTTACATGTGACAAGTGTGATACAACTCATAAATTGTTTTGATTGTTTTGAATTGTGTTATTTTTAAATTTTTAATA
>NC_042494.1:6444699-6491199 GCF_005508785.2 Acyrthosiphon pisum
AAAACATTAATATTTAATATATACAATTTTAAATTATATTACGTGTGTCACTACTGTATTAGACATTAGTACTGAAAAGTCGATTGTATAACTTAATACTTTGCTTAATCAAATTTAACACTTTACGCACAACAAAATTGATATATTACTCGATTTTAAATAACCCATAACCCGAATAAATAAACTGGCTAAACAAAACCCATATTCTTTAAAATGAAGAAACCTGAAACCACAACCTCTATTTTTATTTGAAGCACCCGAAACCATAACCCGAATGAATCGCTTGGGTGTAAAGCCTTGATAAAAATCTATTTCATTCAAATAACTAATAAGTAATAATTACGAAATTTGTTCAAAAAACAAAAATTTGTTAAAATAATCTTTTTTTGAAACATAATCATTAGTTGTAATGCTCATGAGAGAGTATTAAACTAAATAAAAACAAAAATAAAATTTGAACTTGATTTAGTTCATAATGATACGTAGATATGTATTTTAAAATTTATTTTTTCGTGTATAAACCTTTTCAATTTAATATTATTTCCAATGAATAAACTACATAAAAACTGATACGATATATACTATATTATACTATATAGATGTATAATGGATAGGTCAATCTTTTGAATAACTCAGTCACTCAGTGTATAGCATGAAAATATAAGACGTATTCAGAGTAAGAAAAAAATTGGTATGAAAATCGCACATCCTTTGATAATCGCTATAGCGAAATGTATAGTAAAGACGTGTTAGAAAATGTAGAAATATTCATACACGTACGATGTACACCTCACATATTCTAAATGTGATTTATGAAAAACTATATTCGACAAAAACTTATTTCCGTCGTGCTTTCTGTTGCAGACGTCATTCTATTCTACGTCACTGAAAACGCTCATATCCGTATCCACCATCATTCTGCTGGGTTTGATCATGGCCTACCACGCGCTCGAAGTACAGGTAAGCTTAAAAACCTTTGTATATTATGTGCTATGAAAAATTGTACAAGCAACCTTCAAAGTTTCAACTGTGTCAACAAAAGAAAAAATAATATACGTCACTCTAACTAACATTCAAAATACAATATCGACTAACCGGAACATTGAAAAGAAATCTTTTAAAAAACTTTACTTGAAAACTTATACTTTACACAATGTAACCACCGATGTCAGGTGTAAATGTTATTTCAGTAGTTTCATTTGCATCAGGAACTCGATCGGAGGTTTCTCTCTAGCTTAGGATCTTCCATTATTATTCATTTCGAAAAGCAAACAATCAACAAAAGAAAAGTTTTCACTAACTTTAATTCGTGTAGGTATCATAATATAATAAGTATTATATGGTTCACTCAATATTATTACTCAACATAAACATATTTTTTTTATTTTATTTACACTTTTCGTTGTAAAAACTTATAGTGATTGATAAATCTCATTTGAACAACCATTTGTTAATAAAAAATAAGTTATATTTTTCTAACATTCAGCTCACATACAAACAAATTTTAAGTAAATCAATAATTATTTTCATAATTAAAAAAAAGGGAAAGTAGGTAATAACTCTGCTGTATGGCTGTACAGTTGTAGGATGTACCTCGTGATTGAGTAGGTCACTGTGATGGATGTGTTAAATTTGAAGTCAATAATAAATAATTACATACGAAAAATAATTCTGAGCGGAGACGGTTTGTCAGCCTATTATCATATTAATATATTATAATATATTAATTTGAATTATTATATAGTAATTTATTTTACTAATAGTAATATGGAATAAATCATATAGGTACCTATAATTAGGCAATATAAACTAAACAACTAATAAACGATTCATCGTTTGAATATTGAATTCCGTTCAAATTTTAAATTCAAATGTCTATAAAAAAAAAATCAGTTTTATATTTTTTTTAGATTTTTTGATTATAGTAAGAACCACTATGATGAACCTTCAATTCAATTTTCAATGTTTTTAACATAACGAAAAGTTTTTATCGATATTTATAGTAAAACAGGTGTGGTTATCATGTGATATAAACGTAGCACGCAATAGGTACTCAATATTTTCAATATCGAAGAAAATTTATAAATCATAAATATGTATTAATAAGTAACCATTAATTGTATATACAATTATACATATATGCCTATTACGTAATCAGATAATTTTTACATTTTATTCGTTTCTATAGTGATAAACAAAACGTTACGCAAAATTGGTTAGAAAATAAAAAATATCTGCACCCGACCCAAAAACATATTTATATTAAAAAAACAAGGATGTCAAATGTCTATATCTAATTTTCCTTCATTTTTTTTTTTTTGTTTCCCTGATCACCTATTTTAAAAGATGCTAGAAAATTTTAAATTTTTATTTCTCATAAGCACAAACTAGAATCAATTTGTTTACCAAAAACTACCCTCAGTTTTGTAAATTGAGTTATCATTTCGATTTCTTATCGTATATATAAACACAAAAAAAAATTTTAATGACATACATTGAAAAATCCATACATTCATCGTTCCACTTAGAATCTTAAAAGTCAATTAAACTAAATAACTTTATGTATATTGCAAAAATATTTTGAGGTTAAACCATAATTTAAAAACTGTTTAATACATATTAATTTATTATATTAACTATTTATTTAAAAATTAAGTTAATTGTTAGGATTGTGTTTCATCGTGTGCTTCATTATATCAATAATTTTTATAAAATGATTTTAAAATAAATTTATCCAAAACTTTGAGATTAAAATTATGGGTTATTATAACATAATACGTTATAACTAATTTAGATGACTAATTAAATCGTAACATCATAGCTACATTCGTAGCATCATAAAAAGAATAATTTTGAATTAACACACTTAGTAAAACAAAAACTACCTGCAAAAAAATTCTGTAAATTAACCTAATGTTTAATCATGAGTATTGCCTATGTTAATATTAAATAATATAATATATAAATATATTATAATGGTCTGCCAGTTGTATACTCATTATTTTAAAACCAATTGTTTTTTTGCTCCACTCAAAATCTAAAATATTTCATTGTAACCATCTAAATTATTTTGTCTTTTCATTGATACAAAATTCTAGAAGAAATATTATTATTTTATGTTATAACCTCTTTCTAAAATAAATACAATTATAGAGGGACTGTATTCTGTGTTAATTTTATTTGACCTTGTTTCAGTATTGAGATTTTGTTGTCCGAGAATACATGTAAATTATTGGACAGTATTAGTTTAAAGTACGAAAAATAACAAATCTTTTTGTGAGTAAACAAAAGACAAAGAAATATCGGCAGACCCTGAAAATGCATTTGAGACATTTCTCCAAAAACATAAAAACCACATTATCTGATAAGTCACTTTTACTTAACAAAGCTATTTTTGGCTGACACGGTGAGTGATTTGGTTATTAGTCACAAGGGTCGTATTTAACAGTCATCTCTCGTTGCCGGTTGCCATTTTTAAAATATCAAACTTAGTGACATTCATATTTTCTCATATGTTATTATTATAATACTGTTATAGTTTGTGTTATCATTCCTAAGCCGTGGCGTACACAGTCATTTTAAACATACAATAAAATAATAATTATTTGTAATTGGCTATTTAAACACCACTGTTGCAGGTTTTTGTTGTTAAATGGAAATATCAAAACCATTTATAATCTACAATTGCGAGTATATTTACTCTCTTCAATTTATTTTTACTTATTTCGTATAAATAATATATAATATAATTTTATTATTAAATATCATATGGATACACTAAAGAACTTTCAAATGCGAAATAATAGTCAGGCCAGTGAAAAGCGAGACAGTTTTGTTTGTAAAGTAGAATTATGTAGAACATATTCAAAATGACTCACAAGCCTTCTTCTTGTTTTGAATATGTTTCTAATATGTAACTTGTTTTGTATTATAATGTATATACATTTATATGAAGCGATGGTAGTTGCGTATGATAGTTTATAATTTAACCTCGTGTACCTAAAATAATAATCTTAATATTCATACACATCAATTTATAAAGAAGCAAATTACTAACACACATTTTATAAGACTTCCCAGCACACTTAAGACAGTGCACAGAATTTCAACACAAATGAAATTGTTTCGAAATTAAGTAAGCTAAAACATAAAACTTATTTAAGTTTAAAATATAAGTGAGCTAATTTATTTTGATTTTATATGGTTCATTCACAAAATAAAAGATTCAATAAATAATATGAATTTTTATGTAGGAGTTAATTATATAATATAACAATAGGTATTGTTTTTACTTTTTTAAATATTATTTTATTGAAAAATTTTATTTTAACTACGGGATAACATAAACAAAAATAACTGTACTAAAATTTAATTGCGTTAATATATTGTTCAAATAAATAATACAAATTACCTAATTTCGGACGTGCAATATAATAGATTTCCAAGAACAGTCGATTTTTATTTATTTTATTTATTTACTTTTATTATCCTTATATTATTATTCTGACTTTATTTGCTCATAACAAGTAAGAACTTTATGGTTTTATGAAACTATGCCAGCAATAAATGAATAATATAATTTATATGATAATTTCTTTCTCTTCACTTGACTTGAATTTCCTATAACAAACATGAAAAAACTATTTTTAAATTGTACAGTAGTATAGTTTTTAGTATAGGTCTTACGGTTATTAGAGCTTAAGCTTTTTTTTACTATTATTATTACTGAGATAATTTAGTTCTATTTTTCTATTTTAATTTATAAGCTAAATTATGTTTAAAATAAGCTAGGTGTATGGGTTCATTGTCTTTTGTTTATCTGTACATAATACGTAAATGTAAATAAAAACATATTATTATTATTAACAATCAATGTTAATGTGAATATACTATATATAATATTATAAAACGTCAACAAAAGCACGGAAATAAATAAAACTCTGTGTCGTTGATATATTTTTTACAAACTGTGTGGTTGGAAATTTAAAACGATGGTAGGTACTATAGTCTTGTGAAAGAACGCACTATGGAATTTACTTTGGGTTCAAACATTCCTTTACAGCAATTATTGATAGTGAACCTGACCAGACCGGATGGCGTGGAAATATAATATATACGTATAATTGGAATAGTTCTAGTCGTTGTTTCCGGCAATAAGAATATAGTCCCTATGGAAATTATTCAGTAAAACCTGCGAGTATTAGCGGGGGCCTAAAGTTAAGGCAGCAACAAGTAACCCCCTCCTGAAATCGCACGCAAATTGCACCCAGGAAATATTATAGTTTTAGCTCACCTATAAGCACACACACAATTGAGTATTAAGCTATTTTATTTCCACCCTAAGTTGTTTAGCATAATACACAATACTGCGTGCCAACATTATACCTACAAATTCAGATTATTTCTCGTGACGATTGCCATTGAACACGATACCTTAAACGGTTCTAACGGCAAAGTATAATTTTACCCTTGCATTAAGTTCCATTTGACACTTTTTTTACATTTAACTGGTGTAACGTGGTTGGGGGAGAACTTTGATTATGATATAGTATTCAACCAGCAAAGAATGTCTATTCCTAATAGATAAGTTTCCTCAGCTGCGGATTGAGCACTATTGCAAGAAATTTTTGTCAATAAAAAACACATTTGGCTTAAAACTCTAAAATTATTAAATAGGTATATTTTAAGTCGTACTTTACTTTATGTCTATATTATAGTAAGATGGATACCGTATGAATGTACTTTTAAGTCTTCTCGTACGGATGGTGAATGTAAAACTAAATTCAGTATGTGATTTTATTAAAATATAATTATTTAGATGGAGCTAAAAAGTTTTTATACTTGAGATATTATATTTTATTTTGGTAAATTCTTCATTGTGTAATTTATATAATATATATATATATATATCTGAGATTTATTAAACTTTACACTACCAGGTACCGTAAAATATTACTTACTTGAAAGTTGAACTGGCATATTACATTACAATATTATTATATATTTTCTAACTTAAATTATAAACCTAATTTAATAATAACAAGCGTATTTCCTAAATGATTAATATCGTATAAGATATTGTATACATTAATATAAAGTATTAATATTAGTACACATAAAAGCGTAAAAAATTAAATTCATCATATTGTTTATTTTTTATCTAAACACAAACCTCTCGGCTCTCAACTATGAACATTATACAGTAATGAAAATATTATAATTTATATATATTGAAACTGATGCTTAACATTTTTTATTAAATGATAGATTAATGAAATCATTGAAATCAGAAATGTATGGTTAATATTTTTGTTTTATTTGATGAATAAATAATGCATTTTTATGTATTTCCCACATTTAGGCACTTTTTGTAGAATTCTTCAAAAAAAAATTCACATGACATACAATGTATTGGAATAGAAATGTTATTATAATTAATATTATTTTAATTTAAAAGTCAATGTAATACTTCTTCTGTCACGGTTTTAATTGACAGATCATTATGTAAAGTGTAATTAGAAACAAAGGGTAGAGCATTAGTTTTTTTCCTAAGGGCAATGTTCTGAAATAAAATTGTTGAATTTTGTTGGTATTGGACACTTTTGCTGTACCCCATAATTGGAGACCATCATATGTCCATAGAAGTTTGAGTAATGTTTTATACATAAGAACTTTAATTTTTAAACTGGAGAGTTTATTATTTGTGAGTAGAGTTCGTAGCCTGCGAAGACGAGCGTATAAAGCAAGTCTCTTAATACGGACATGGCTATTCCAAGTGAGGCGCTTATCCAAGTTAAGTCCTAGATATCTAACTGTGTCATATGTAGGAATAAGTATGTTATGTAAATATACATTAGGATAAATGGAGTGGCATAGAGTGAATGTTGTATGTACTGACTTATTGGGATTAGGTTTAATGCGCTAATCAGTGTACCATTCAGACATTAGGTTGAGGTGAGTTTGAAGATTTGCTGAGACAGTAATAGATTTTTGTCAAACGATATGATGGCTTTGTCCGCGTAATCGGCTACAATAGTATTTTGGGAGATAGGCTGATCAGAGGTTTAGATATCAAAAAGAAAAGGATAGAGGATTCCACCCTGGGGAACTCCAGCTAAGATTTTCTCAATTTTGGATACTGAGGAACAAAACCAAATTTGGAAATGACGATCAATTAATTAGGACAAAATTATTTAAAATTTAAAACTGACCTAAAGTATGAATTACATACTTCATAATGACTCAATAGGCGGAAATCTGGAGGGGGTTGAGGGGCCTACTACTAAGCCACCACAAAAGTTTAAAGTACGTGTATTAGCTCCCTGGCCGTCAAGATTAGAAAGTGCCTAAATATACAATAATTTTTATAAAACGGTTTATTTAAAATGCATTACAAAACAATATTTTGTGCTAAAAATTGAATTAAATTCATACGAATTTACAACTTATGATCACAACTTGGCAGTGGCGCAACTAGACGGGGGTTGGGGGTTGTGACTACCTCCCCCGATTTTTTTGGAATTTTACAAATTCTGCGAAGGAAAAGAAATTGTTTATCTAATAAACATACGAAACGGCTGATTAATATGAAATATGAATATTATTCTTATTGTGATCATTTTAATGATAACACGACAATATAGAACGTTTTTTAACATCGATAACCTTGCAATTACGATATCTCGATAATCGATCGTATTGTTTTTTTTTGTGATATCACAATATGATGCTGACCATGGTGTGTGGTAGTGTGCATAAATAGATTAATGTTTTGATATAATTATTAATTTTGAGTTTTGTAGCGTATTAAATTTAAATATAATAAATTTAAAAAAAATTATTGTTATAAATGAAAACATGTATTAAAAATGATTGAGAAAAGAAAAAACTCTCATAGTTTTTTCCAAAAATTAAAAAAAAACAAATCATATAATTGGGCAGTACCAGATAAAGATGAAGATGTCAATCCAGATAATCCACAGCCTCCTCCCCACAAAATACCAGCCAAAAATTATTATTTTTTTCCAAATTCACAACCATGAAAATGAATCCTGGTTGCGCCATTGTAACTTGGAACGTTCATAATGAATGTAATATTAATAATATCCAGAATTGGTTGTTTCAGCAGTCGCCGTCCTCGTCGTCTGGGTTTCGACGAAATCACACAATAATATATATGCTATTTTTCAACTAAAAATGATTTATGATGGGTTTTTGCTGTTAATATCTCCAAAATCGGTATTTATTTTGCCATAATCGACAAATGTTAAATATTTTTGTTTTTTGTGCTTTAGGTTAAGCAATACACATGTTATAACTATGTCTGAAATATTAATAATTTTAGCGACTCTAGTACAGTATCTATAGGCTGTAATGAGCATAATATAATGCCCAGCCCCCTAGTAATGTCAACACCTATGAATGACTGATATAGTACGTAGTACGTACACATTTATACATTTTCAATTCCATTTGGAACAATTACATAATATATAACTATGCAAGTAATATAAGTAGGTATTCTCTATATAATAAACTTTTCAACTTTTATGTTTGAGAACAAATTCCGAGAAATATATTTATAGACTAATAAAAAAAATTACTATTTACTGATTTAAAACTGACGTTCACTGTTTTTTGAACAATTTACTCATTTTTACACAAACTTCACAAGTTGATTTTATATTATATTTTATTCCAAGTACCTCAATAGGTTAGCTTTATACCAAATTCAATAGTGGTTTTATGTTTATTTTTGCAAACCTCCTAAAAATTTCTATAAGTTGATATATTATTATCTGAGAAATAGTCCTCCAATGTTTGCTCTTTTGTTGAAGTAATGTAACGCATGACGTGACTTGAAAGTAAAATGCTGTCAAATATAAACCGTCAAAAAAAGTACGTTACACCACAAGCTCATATGATCAAAAAATAAAAAAAAAATTTGAGGTAACACCAGAATTACTTTATTACTAATTATTACAAGTACCTAAACAATTTGTATTTTATTAAAACGTTGGTAGATATATGAACAAATTTAAATACATAGTATGTTATTTTAATTATTTATGGATGTGAATTTCAATTGGAAGTACAGTAGAACCTCGATTATCCGAACTAATTGGGAGCGCACCTAGTTCGGAAACGTGAAAGTTCGGATACTGGGATTTTTTTTAATAATATTATATATTAATATATAGGTACAAGGTACATGCATAAGTATTACATGATATATATTTAATATGTTCATACGTATAACGAAAATACATAATATTATAATATGATATTTATAACTTAATTCTATTAATATTGAACTATTATAATACACATTAATTATTTTATACACAACAACATGACTAATACGTAATTTGTATTTGATATTAATTATTCGGTTAATAGAGTGTTCTTATATAACGAAGATTCGGATAATAGATGTTCTACTGTATATTAGTTTATGCGTAACACAATAAAAAATGAATTGTATTTAACACGTATCTCGTTAAGTATGACGGTATACTTCAAAGATAGACGATAATTTATTATTATGTACTATGCGTCTCATTTGAAAAAAAAAACACACGATTATACCAATACAGTTTAAATTTGCGGTTAGATAAATATTATGAGAAGTTACAAAATATAAATGTCATAACTAACTTGTTAACTAATTTTCACCGTTGCTCCAATTCCCAATGTCTATTTTAAGCCAGCAGAGAGAGCCAGTATTAAATATTATATTGTTTGATCTGAGACAATTACATAACGTATTACTAAACTAATTAAAGTATTACAATTATAGTAGTTTTTCTAAATGATACTAATATATAATCCCTTATTAAATTACCTCATTTCTTGTTGAATAATAATAAAAAATTATGTCATTCGTTGCGCCGTTGATCTCTATAAGGTTGCGAGCAAACTTCCAAATGTCGATTCCAAACATCGGAATCGAGTGCTTTCGGGAAACAAACTTGATGCGAATGTTTACATTTAAAGACAAATATAATGATTATCTGAATTTCAGATCCAGAAATAAAAGTAAAAGCCAGATATTCAGTATTGCCTTTAATGTTCACATGGTGTACATTGATAATATATTTAGTACGCACCTTATACTCTGCGTCTCTGCGATTGATCATTCATTGTTTAAAGAGTTTTTGCGCGAAATAATAATGATATAATATCAATCGATAGCTATTCCGTTGTGAATTAAATTAATAATAGGTATTCTATACACCTCGTATTATGGTCTATATTAGGTATACAAGCTGTGCACTTCGCTGTTTCTATGATTGCGATTTTATCTATATATTCAGTTCACTCATATTTCTAGATATGGTAAATATCAAAAAATGCTTATTTTTTGAAGAAAGGGGTGGCCAAATCACACAGATCGATTTATTTTTCAAGAACCATGATATTATAACAGTATGATATTTTTTAAGTGCTTATGTTTATTTGTTCATATTTGCGTGATACCAAATTGTATAGGATGGAACGATATTATATTTTCACGGGCTACACCTGCAACAACGCAAGTGGAAGTTTGTAAATAAACGTGCGATGTGGTGGTGATAAAATAATATAAAACAAAACAATAGTGATAATAATCGTCGTACGTGTACTGTATTAACGAGTAGGTACCTATAACAGCAGCAGCCGACGGGGCGTACATTTAGTACTTGATAGGATACGACAACATGCTACTGCGCTGCCGTAGTCACAACGACGACAGAATAATAATAATAATAATAATCTGTATTGCCGTAGAATAAAATTGATCGGAAAAACAATGCTATACGTGGAATAACTAAATAGTTGTCTAACCATCATCAAAAAAAAAAAATTAATTCAGCATTACCCGATCACGAGTTTACAACAGCAGCAACATTACCAGGGAGATCGGGTTGTGATTTATAATAATTTCGTAATTTTTTTTTTAGACCCTACTTTTTGACATTGATGGTATATTTTTATCAAACTAATATTCTAATAATTAAAAATTAAAAATCTAGGGGGAAACAACGCTGTTAATTGATACTACTTACACAGGTTTATTACATTAAAATATTATGCGAATCAAAACATTTGGACATGATACTGGATGTGTCGAGCTTAACTCACCTCGTCGCACAAATAAGTGGTAAATTAAAAGTATAAGTTTAAAATTGACGGTAAATCCTTTCATTCGAACAAAAATACAAAATGGATTCTAAGAGAACCAAAGATTTCAAACAATTATTGAGCATAAAAGTTTCTAAATTAAACTATATGAATAACCCACTATTCATTAGAGCTCAAGTCTTAATTATAATATCCAAAGGCCAGATCGATCAAATTCATATATTTATAAAAATAAATTCAACTTTAATTCCCGCTACTTCAAAAACCTAAAAATACCATCCGATGTTTTTTTTGTACACCTATATATAAATAATCCCGTATACGGTGGGATAGGTTCTCACTCTCTCTCTTTCTATATATATTTGTGTGTGTGTGTGTGTTATCATGTATACCTCAATACCGTTATACCACCATGTAAACATAATTTTAATTTTGCACCCACAGTTGTTCATGATTGACAATTGCGCGGACGACTGGCGGATCGCGATGACGTGGCAGCGGATCGCCACCATCACGATGGAGCTGGTGATCTGCGCGATCCACCCGATCCCTGGCGAGTATTACTTCGAGTGGAAAACCAAGTTGGCCAACAAGCATGGAAAGCTGGAGACACGGTGGGTGCCGTACGACGTGCCGCTGTCGCTGCCGATGTTCTTCCGGCTGTACCTCATCTGCCGGGTCATGTTGCTGCACAGCAAGCTGTTCACGGACGCATCGTCCCGCAGCATCGGCGCCCTGAACCGGATCAACTTCAACACGAGGTTCGTGCTCAAGACGCTCATGACCATATGCCCGGGCACGGTGCTCCTCGTGTTCATGGTGTCCCTGTGGATAATCGCCAGCTGGACGCTCAGACAGTGCGAGAGGTAAAAACCAACCGACCGTCGCGGCGTGCCAAGCGACCGTCGAATTTATTATAATATTACATTATTGTTATTGTCATTAAATCGTATCGTCAGCACTGCAGTGGCGCTGAGTACGGACTTGAGGAGGGGCTCATTAAAACTCAATTTTAGTATTTTTTTTTAAATTATTTGAAAAAATAATATAAAAGAAAAGTTATTTTAAACATTTCAAAGATTGATAGTGGCTGGGGTAGGTCATGCGTATATGGTCATTGGTCATATAACTCTAGTCAGAATTGAAACATATTTTTTAACAGAACTCTGCGTCACTGTAGTATAACTGTTTATTAAAATCTACACAATAGTTATGTTCCGAGACGATCCTGGGTGATTATTTTTTCGGTATTATTGATAGGAAGTCTCCGATTCCGCATCGGTACAACTCTTTACATGCGATTGAAAACTAACGGATGCCTTATCGATACTCGGTATATGTATAATATTGTATACTGTTTATAATATGTGCATTATACATCCATAATATATATTTTGATCAACGCTGTTCATCTAATTGTTCGAGCGGTTTCGTTTGTTCTCGTTTAATATAACTCCCGTTTTCGGTCAGTTCGATTGTGATCTTCGGACACTACGGAAACTTTCTATATTATGTTCTCTATCCGTCGTGGGATTAATAATAATATTATATTGTACGTGATAAATACCGAGTTAAGCCAATAACGGTGTATTCTATTATAGTATAATATTATGATTATAATAGGCACTTGCCCACCCGTGTATCAAAAATAATACTATATTTAATATCGTTTTGCAACAGTTCAATGTGACGGCAGGCGTGACCGGTCATATTATTAATTGATGATCAATCTCCGATCGTATGTATGTAGTATTGGCAGTAGCGATAAGACACACGATATATTACTTGAACAAATTTACAAGTCAAAATAATTATATAAATGTAGTTTATTGAGTATAATAGTACCTACCAACTACCAAGGTATATCTTATATTCTATACAAGAATACAGATACCCGTATGTTGAGCGCACGTCTCTCTTCTCTCTCGCCTTGGTCTGGGATAGTGGTACGTATATTGTTGGTATACGTTTTATATCTAAAATAGTATATTATTATACGATACTATAAACCATCGCATTCAAAAAAACGATTCTGAGTAGAGTCCGGGTTAAACCACAGGTGCCGAGATTCCTTTAATATTTTATCTTGGGTTGTCCGTGCTTTTTTTTTCTTATACGTGACGTTTATTATAGAGCACTACTGATATTGAAGAATTACCTCTTAAAAGTAACATCCAGACTAAAATTACTGATATTAAAGTTAGGTATTACGTAAAACAAATTGAAGCATTTTCACTACCCGTAAAAATGTCCATGGGGAATAAATGCATTATTGTAAAACCAACATAGGTGTTCTACATAATATACATATCTAAAGTTAAATATATTTCAAGATTCAACTTCCAATATTTTTTTTGTTTTAAGCTATTAATTTTAAACTTAGACCTAATTCAAAATAATGAATTGCTCCTCTTAATAACATAAGTACCTACTTAGGTACATAACTGGTCATATTTATAAATCATATTTAGATTGTATAATTTTACAAAACTGTTTATAATGAATTCGAATATTTTCCTGAAACATTTTAAAATCAACCGTTTCATTTAGTTGTAGCACTTTAAACTTGAAGGTGCAATAACATTTTTAGATTCTGAGCGGAGCGATGAATGTATTGATTTTACAATGATGTATTTTTTTTGTGTGTCTCGTGTCTGTATACACGATATGTAGTCGAAATAAGGCTTCGATTTTCGACTTCAGTATCTTGTTCAATGGGAAAGTGAATCTAGTTGGTGCATTGGGGAGGTCAAAATCCCACAATCCCATTAGTGTTCAAAAGCACCGAGAAAAAAAATTAAGGAAAAACAGGCATTTTTACGCTAAATCGGTTTTCAACAAAATCTATTTGGGTTTTTGGTTTAGGTAACTCTAAAACAAATCACCGGAGATACATGCAATTTTCACTGGTTGCTTATATTAGCATTTTTTATACACGATAACATTTACAAACTATTTTGATTTGTTTTGAACTGTTTACGGACATTTTCAGTTTCCAATTTTTTTAGTTTTTATTTTCCATGAATGTCAATAAAATTTTATTTGTTGGGTAAAAAAGCTTGAAAATGTAATAAGTCCTCCGCTTATCATTTTGCTCAACTGAATATTATATTGTATCAACGTGTCGTTACTGGAAGTAAACAATTTAACCACAATCAGTAATTACTGTTTAGTTCAGTTTCTTAAAAAAAAATAAAATAAAAAAATAACAACCACCTATACCTATTATTGTTTCTTTTCATAAACGTATCCTAAACCTCCATCAGACAGATGACCATCGCGACTCGCAAATATCAGTAGGACGGACAGTGCTACCTGGTGGTTTGTTTTGTGTGTTCGGAGTTTTTGAAACAATCTCTATGGTGATTACCAACCTCTATAATATTATATTTATATATATATATTTCATTGCTTGGTTTATGACTGTTAAAAGGACACAATATTTTTCCACTCACTCAAAGTATATACTGGCCGAGCAAAACTAAAAACATCGTTTTCGCCAAACAATCGACTACACTAGTACCAAACGCGTTTTTGCTCTCTTTCTACATTTTATTCCTCGGCACGTTGAACAAATGTCGGTAAAAATCCAAACCTTTTTCATTAGAGTACATACATAATATATACACACATATTGTGTATATATATATAAAATTCAATTGTACTCCTCGCGTTTGGCACAGTAAAGTGCTTTTTTTTATAAAAATGTACGCATGTAATATTTGAACAGTCATGTTATTTGAAAATAGCATGAACTAATTCTTCAGAGACGACGACCAGACATTGTAATAAAATTAAATTCCGTCATTGAAAAAAACTGAAAAGTGGTAACACGTCGCGTTACTATTTCATATGAGTATTATAAAAAAAAATATCTATTAACTATGCATAATATATCATTGGAAATAAGAACAAATTTTAATCACCAAACAAATGTTAATCATTTTTAAACGCCAAACGTACGATGTTAGGTGATATTTAAAAATTACACAAAACAATGCGCAAATGTTAACCGCTGATACGTCACATCCATTCAAATCTCTCATAATAATAATATAGTGTTTCATAATACTCACAATGAGCCTGCGCTTTGCCGTTTTCTGTGTTTGGCTCATATTAATAATATGATTTCAAGAGGTCATTCTAATTAGACGAAACCCCAAATCGTTCCGAACATTAAATACGGTATAGGTATACCTACACTCATTTGTTCACCACACAACGCCCGACTTGTTCCTAAAAGGAAAAACTAATCAATGTACATTTGTACGCAGTACTTTTTCGGCAATTCATCACTAAAACACCCCAGCACGAGCGTTTCCAGTCCCCTACACAAAATCACGATATGACATTAGACAACGCATACACATATAAATTTCAAACCTAATAACATTAACACTTATAGTAAATCAGGTTCATTCCAAAAACATCAGAGAATATTTATTCAGTAGGTACCTATTTTTTTTATTCATTTCTGTACCACGTCGTCCCGTTAGGAAAATTATTGAAGACAGTCATCTGTCATACTCTTCATATACAAACATATAACACGCATTCGCGCGTATATATCAAATGATTTCGATACGAAATTCGTGTAAACAACTCCTCCCACCGGACGTTTTGGCAAAACTTTGAACATATCTCAACTCCATTTGTCGAACGCTCGTAGAAATAGCAACATTTACCGCCAGTAATTTGCATTGTGTACCTACAACGTATGAAGGTTATATATGTTGTGTTGTACACTCTGGAAACTAACAAGCCAAAACTGAAAACAAATAAAAAAAAAACGTAAGACCTTATTCGGAGATGTTTTCAATATCCATGCACGATAAAACCTGTAGCTTGGTTTTTCTGCACTTGCAGGAAAAAATAGTATTAAACACAGGAGTTAGTAGTTTAAAATTTTTGTCTGATATTCTATCGTTTTTGGACACAATTTCAAAAATATAAATAATATTACTATGGGTTGTAAGACATTATTTAAATGTTCATTATTTGTCTGAAAGTAAATTCCCACGTACAAAATACATATTATTTTCATATTCAAAAGGTGGCCACTGGCCAGCCTACAATTCTGCTTAAATATTAGGTACTAAATATTATTATACAAAGACCTTTTACATTTCTGAGCAAGTTACCTATGATAGTACACCTTAAAGATTTGAAAACTCTTGTATTTTCAAGTCAACTATTTTCGATACCTATTCGGGGACTAGAACTAAAATATTAACCTCCTCATACAATGACAATGCCGTTTTATATATTTTTTATTTCAAACTCACAATTCAGGGCTGTCAACTGATTGTGCACATTTTAGATATTCAACATGCAATTTAAATGATTATTCACTCACAAATTTTTATAATGACCAGTTTTGCATATTTAAACATTAGCACACACGTTTGAACCAGTCGGATAAGTCATATTAACCTAACCAGCTGGTCCTAAATTTGAATTCAATTATATACCATAACATACGAAAAACCGTTCTTTGCAATGTACCAGACTCTAATTCTAAGGTTATTCTGGAATTTACTTATTTTACTATTATTTATAGGGTAGGTTAAACCAATTTTTGCAAAAAACATCCAATTTATTATAAGATAATTATTACAATATAACGTATAATATTGTCAGCCGACTTTTGTTTTCTCTCTCTGGCGCACGCGTAACATAAGCAAAATTCATCTTCGCCAAATATCTTTTTTTAGTTTTTGAGTAGGTACCTAATCTTAGAGTAAAATCACTCTTTATACAACTTATAGAAAATAATATTTTTGTGGGTATGACATATCAACTTTTCTAAATATTATTTCAAAACAATTTAATATTCATCTAAATGTATGAAACTTTTTTTTACTTGTAAGTCGAATATAAAGTCAAATAATAACAAAATATAATACTGATATTTCAAGCTCTTAAAAATTATACTCTATAATTTTTGAAATAGTTGAAAAATATTTCTCTAAAATCATAAAAAGGATTTTACGTGAATGCGTTTATCTATATATGTAGCACGTGGGTCTGAGAGACAAAACAAATATTGTGCTGACATTCTTTTAACTTTTTAGTCAATACCGACGCAACCATAAAATAATGTGAATATTTTCGTGATAATATGAATAGCTTGAAATTGGTCTAAATATTTTGTGTTTTCTAGATTGTTTTGAAAAGTACTAGGAAAGTTTGTTTTAACTTATTGAACTCCATCTCGATCTAATTTTTTAGGAAATCGTCTACTACTCCGAAAACTGACAGACACATCTAAACAAAACAACATACATCGTTTTAAAACCAACACATTCATCGTTACGCTTAGGATGAAAAATTGCAACCGTTTTGATTTATATATTTGTATTATATAAGGAAAATCATCGTTTCAAAAATATTTTATTATTGAATAATAAAACAAGTCATACTTATTACAAATAGTGATTTTACGCAGTATATAAAACATAAAATTCCAAATTATTAACTCACAACGAGTGGGTAACCGTGATATTATGTTCGTTGGTGAAACGGTAAAAAAAATGGAACGGCCATTCTTTCCTCATCCGTCTCTCGATCGTATTTTTGTTTTTTTATTTTGCGCCCACCAGTACGTTTATGTATAATGTCGCGCAATGCAGTATAAGACGAAATTCCAGTCGTGAATCTCTATCCCATTTTCACTGTTTCACAAGTGCGTGTTATATATAGCATAATACTGCAGTTGGAAAACGAGTCTTGATCACCTCCGGGCCGTTTCCCGGGGATTACACGCCGGCAGCGCTTTAAGGTAGAATGTGCGGGGCCACCTGCATTATTCACAGGTTCCATGTAGGAATATACACTTTCATACGATGTTATTTAGAAATTACCAGAATTGTTTGTACCTGTTTATACTTTATATCATGGGTGTGTTTGGGAAATCCAAGGGAAACCTTGGAAAAATAATCATGAAACTACCTATACGTATTGTATTTTTTAGTATGACATGATATAATAAATATTAAGTGTTATTGTTAATAAGATGACGTTGGTTATACGGATATTTTGTGATGTAACTGCGTAATGCGCAGGTGTGACCGCTGTCAATGCATTAATTGATTCTCGACATAACATTCTTTATATTTTTATGAATCATGAATATCGAAATTGCCGAATTATTGTAATCATAAACCAATTGTCCAAGTAGATATGTAATTATTTTATATCCTCTGATGGTTTGGAATGTTAAATTTTATGTCCACAAATTGTTTTCTAAATGTTTTGATATCTATGCGCTAACAGTATATGTGCCTAATATTTCCGATACATTTATAAGATGTGCACACTGCACAACCTTGCCATGTTTTTTTTAAAATATAGGAGCAAACAGTTTTTCAATGTGTAGGAACATTTTTTTTTTAAAGTTCCTATAAAGACACGTGTTTTATATAAATATATATGTGCGCGAACGGTTTACCAAATAACAGATAAAATTTCCTGGATTTTACAAACGATTATTACACCCAATCTAGTTCCTTGTATGGATTGTTTATATTTAGTTCTACTTTCAAAGTGTGTACAATTTCTTAAGTATGAAAGATATTTTTTAAATAAACAGCGGTAGGTATCTTCAATTCGTCAACTATGAAAATACAAATATTATAGTCAACATTTTGTAAATTTTACACAAAACAAACTATTACAATATTCCATAGATATCGAACAAAATAAGCATAAAAATGTTCTTTTTGTGAAAAAAAAAAACTAAAAGTTTGTGATCAAAAGTGTGGCACGAAAAAACATGAATTGCATTCCGTACAAATAACTAATTTAAAAAAATTCTGAAAAAACGAGTTTTGTGTTTAATATATGGCATGAAAAATACCAGAAAAATGTGTTTGCGCATACATAATAATATTTAAAATGTTTTTTTTATTTATTTTTATATGATTTCGTACGATTAAATAGTAACTAAATTCAACGCAGAAACTAAAATCCCAGTATTTTAAATACGTGTGAATCTGAATTTTAACAGGTCATACGCAATAACATAGTGTCATAGTGATTGAATATTATTAAGAATAAAAATGGATGAATTTTTGACATTGAACTGTTGCAAAATCTCTGTTAAATATCGAAAACAGAAAATACTTTCAAACAGAAAATGTCAAAATATTTTTTAAAAATATGTTAGTTTTCGTCGAACAAGAGGCGCAAAAATAGACAGTAACACAATTTCAGAACATCAACAAACAACACTGTTATTTTAACGTTAAATAATTAAGTTAGTATATTTTATTTTTAATTTTAATCCATTTTGTTTACCATTCTAAACTAAGAACATACCAGCCCCACAACCTAAAATAACCAACACAATAACATAGTATAGATTTATATATTTTATAATTATACAACCGGTAATAGCATCGTATCATAATGCTAATTATTAGGTTGTATAATAATTAATCTAAACAGTGTGAAATAAAAGCGTTTGAATAAAAATCCACTAACCAACCGAATACTAAGGTAATAATATAATTAAGAACTACTACGCTCTTATTTACATTATAACCATTTCTATACAGAATAATTACAAGATAATTTTAATAACAAAAATCAATAATTTAATTAAATTCCAAAGGTTTAAAACCTATTTTAAAATGGTCATAATCTCTATTACTTGTTTGGAATAATAGCTTGTATTTATCCTGTATTTTATTCATGGACCGTAATGTTGCCAAGTAATTATTCACTCGCCACCAGGGTATATATAACTATGAAACAAAAGAGAGGCGTTCCTCGTTCGTCGTGCTTCGAATGTTCTTCCAGTTAACCGAGTTTATCTAAAACCCTATACATTTATAAATCAAATATAACTTAAAACACTAATCATATAGCCCTACAACCAAATGTATACAAGGGTAGAAATGTTTAAGGGAATGATAATTGAATTTGGAGACATCCGTCACTACCAACAGGTTTATCTAAATACAAACACTTTCAAGTATTAATGTATTATATGGCATCATGCTAAACCGTATATTATAATATCAATATCAATACATAAGCCAAGTGCCAACTACAACAGATTTAGCTTTCGTAAATCAGCTTCAAATGTAAACATGTTTTTATTGTTGTAAGTAATTATATGAGCAATTAAATAATACATTAGTAATTAAGAGTGGGTGGTTAGTTAACGTAGGGCGTAGGCAGTATAAGTTAATTGTGTAAACATTGTGGCACAAATAACGTAATAATAATATTTACATAAAACAATTATTATTTAAATTTTAATACGCATACATTTAAAAATCTCACAAAACTTATAATAGATTCACTTTCAATATTATATCCGTTGTACATACTAATTGGTGATCAATAAATTACTGTTATAGTTTTATTATTATAATTTTTCATGATATGTGAAAATAACGGAGATAAATCGGTTTTTGTAATAATTATACTTAACAACATTCCTATCTGGTCTTGATAATTTCCCCGGAGCTTTACCATTTAAAAGTTTTTTTTTTACCAAAACCCTGATTAAGTATTTTTCAAGAAAGATTATGCATATTTTGGCTCTCTAATCTCAAAATGTTCATCTCTTACTCATAATTCTTTGGAATTCTAATAAAATATTAATTTGAAAACTCTGAGGTATTAGTATTTCATATTATATTTTAAATAAAAAATAAACCCCATTAAACTGTGTAGTTTGTTTGCCTGAGTAAAAATAAGTACGATACATTTTTTATGTATAAGAAAACAATATATTCAATTCAGTTTAAAACACTTAAAAATAAATAAATTATAAATTCATTATAATACTAATTAAACTGCACATTAATACATTTAATTTTGATACCAAAAACCAAATGTTTGCAGTTTTTTTTTTTTAATTTCAAAATATTTTAATCATATAACAAAAAAAAATCTGTATAAACCCATAATTAAATATCTAAATACATACAAAATACAATTTCTAAAATTAAATATGATAAAAACTAATTTTAATGAAATAAAAATTTTAAATACCTTATATTTAATTTATCAATTTTTCTTCGAAAAAATTTTGGGAAAATATTTACAAACAATGTAAGTCCTTTACATTGTAATAAATCGTTTAAAGTTGTATATGACTTTTTAAGCGTCTTAGCAGACATTTAATGTCCAGCATTTATCAGCTAACGTCTTAATTTTTATAAGTTACGCAGTTTCATCAATCTTCAAATCCTTCTAAGAATGACATTTTTAACGATCATGAAAACAGTCATACTTAAGTTTTTGTTTTCCCAAACGTCGCGATAATATACACTTTGAGTTCGAGTGATTTTGACGCGTCATTTCAGATCTCGAGTATACTAGCTCGAGTATACTTGAGCTTGGAAAACAGTCTGCAAGAATAACGAGGAGGAGTTTTTATTTTTTTTTAATTCTGTTTCACTTAGTTGATTCTTTATGTACTAGAGAAAGAGAGTAGAATATTACTACATTAGGACACCCTCTTTTGCTTTTCATCTTAATTATCAATTTCCTTTAAGTTATTTGTGCTTTTTTTTGTCTGTTAAATTAATATCCGGTTATTTCCTTCCGTTCGATTTTATATCCCCATCCATAGCCATTTCAAATTACTCCCGGGAGCAATTATTCTTCCAGACAAACAAATGCACTCAGCGCGTACCCGCAAAATAAATAACAATACCAAAAATAATATACAGGCTGATCCGGTTGATGGGGGGAGAGCAATCTCGCATAAAACAGCAATCAAAACTCACTTTTGGAAACGAATAATCATTTTGATTATACTTTCATTAGTAATGTTTATCTGTTATTCATTTTGTTTCCCCACTACCACAAACCACTACCGTGAATATTATCCGTTGCCCCTTTCGACTTTCCACTGAAAATTTATAGTCGAACCCTTGTCGCCAACGATTTTATTTCCATTAAAATTCCACCGAGGTGCACTCGTATGTATAATATATATTTTATAGCTGGTAGCGAATTTCAGTGGTTTCTCGCGTAATAAACTTGTCCAAATTAAATCCACCAATCCAATTACCGTCCCAGTAAAATTCCTCATCAGGAACCTCTGCGGTAGAAACGCAGTAAATGCCAATGAAACATTTTTATCCACTATTCTAAATTAGTGTCATTATGAATGGTGTTGTGAAACCTAGTCGTGGTGGCGATGGCATTATAATTGTTCCAGCTTAGCATCCAAAACAAATTAAAGTAATTTAAAACGACTCAAAAATCCGCTATGTGCAATAGTAATCTATACGTGTCTGTTCTTAGGCATGTAATTAACATGCCTAATATAATATTATATTATACGGAATGCGCAAATTTACACGAAAAGGGTGACTCTAATAGAAGTTTTCCCTCAAAAATTATCATACCAACTACCCAGTATCGTTAGCTGTAGCTGAATGATGGTATTTTTTTTTTATATAATATTTTACGTTAATTATTTATAAAAAGTTAAATAATAATATCATACATAAACATTTATAGTATTAATGTAGTTATACATATATACCTTATAAGTTATGACGCGTATAACCTTAGAAATGATTAAAATGTGTTTAATGTTATGAGAATACAATGTGAACACAAATATAAGACACTTTTCTGGAAAACCTTAACTGTATGTTACTCAGACATTTCACAGAAAATTTGCTTGAAAATATCTACTAATACAATATATAAACACTTATTTCACTAAATAATATAATAATTTTATTTAAAGAAAATATCTCTGTAAGAGTTAATGAGATGTATTTTTACAGTGGGCTGGTATGTTGAGTGATTGCCCAATCAAGTTAGGTAACTGTGACTAGTATTAGTGTTCACCTCATAATAACTATGTGCAGAATATTGATATTCATCATAAGATTGAAACACATCCGTTGCTTTCTTATACGAAAATAACACTCAATACGTCGTGCGTCGTTGATAGATTTTACAGTTCTCAGCGGTTTTGTAAATTTTTTTATACGCCAATAACCCCTAAGTCCTAGTCTGTACTGAGATGTTCGTGGTGTAAATAATAATAATGAATACACATTAATGAACAAAAATAACAACAATAAAAATAAAAAAATATATATCTCCGTCAGTATTTTTTCTTCCTCGGGATTTTTTGCTCGTTATTAATCACTATAATAAAATGTTTGAAAAGTAGTATTACTCATCATCTTTTTTTTTTGCAACTCAATGATTTGATATATTATTTTGTTAAATACAAAATAATAATAAGAATAATAATAATAATAATAATAATAATCATCGAACGCATTATTGCGTAAACGGAAGAGGCAATCTAGCGTCACTGCTACTGTCCTACCAGTAGTATGGACATTGTATATTGCACGCAGGTTCCACGACGAGGACCACGCCAATTACTTGAACTCGATGTGGCTGATAGCCATCACGTTACTCAGTGTAGGCTACGGAGACATTGTACCAAACACGTACTGCGGACGAGGCATCACGCTCTCCTGCGGTATTATGGTAAGATTAATAATGACGAACACATACACAATACACAATAAACGCGCACACATGTGTATGGGTGTATACACACTCACACTACACTTACACACACACACACACACACACACACACACACACACACACACACACACACACACACACACACACACACACACACACACACAGTACACAGATACAATGACACATATTTACAAACACAGCGCCATCGTGTGCTTTTACTTTTGACAGTATAACCAACCACCAATCCACCTCTTACTCGTGATCGAGAGAGAGAATTATTACTTCAAAACTCTTCATCAACACAAAAACGAAAATTAAAATGTAATTAACTTTAACAATTAAAAGCGAACTGTTTACTCTGGAGCTTACAAAATTGGAATTGCGTTTATACACGCGTTTAAGCGCTGTACAACATGGTGTTTTCCGTGTAGTTAGCGAATCCGGAAAGTCGTTTTAAATTTCCCTCCTCCCACCCCAAATTTCCCGTCGCACATAATTCGATTAAGCTTATATTTCGAATAATAACGATCGTAAACCAATTTTAATAGGGGACACACCCAACCAACACTGCCATAGCCACCGCCGCCGCCGTAAATTAATTATGTCCTGGCACGAGCTTCTGCTAACTTTGTAGACGCGACACAAAGTTTTAGAACTTTATTTGCTTTAAAAAGCTATTTACATTCATTGGGAACCAATTGAATTGAAAGCTTTCATACGTTCTACACTTGTGTCCAGTAATAATATTTTTTTTAATATTTAAAAGATAGTTTCTATTTCAGGGGGTGCGGGCGTAATCGAATTCCGAACACTTGTTAAACACCTAATAATGTCAATTTTTCATTCATCCGTCCAGAATTAACGTACAAAACTTAAATGATAATAATAAAACATTAACTTAACGAACGTTGAGCACGTCCACTAATGTCTTGGATTTAATAACTTCCAAGTATCAATTTTTACTTAAAAATTAACATGTCATCATAACGTCGTATAATTTATTTGATATATATTCTTTTATGTCTTCTCATATAGTAGGTAATCGTTTTTTATTAATAAAAACTATCATTAAGAAATATTTAAAATAGTAGGACACCCTGTACATATTTTTATATTATTTATCAGGGGTCCTATACTATATCTAACAAATTCGTGTTGTCTGAAATACGATGAAGTTTCACATCAAAGACGAGTAAATAAGTCACGTTTCATAATAGATCTTCAACAAAATAGAAAATACACGCACTCCTGAACTCGTGTAGATATTTCAAAACTTTTTTTTTTAATGTCATCGTGATTGGATAAATGGGTTAGAACGCATAGTTCGGAATCCCTGGGGCTGATAAACAACCGAAGCAATGAATTTCGTTTAATGTATTTCAACCAGTATTGTCATACGCGTCAAAAAGGAATGGAGAATGAACTCGTGTTTAAAATTGTGTTATTGTCTTTTTTTACGCGTCCTAGTAATAATTTCGATACGGAAACTGTACATATCGATGTGTTTTTGGAGTCGATAGGAGATCGTGGTTCATAAGAAATATTGTAATATTTATAATTTATAATTTAATTTTTTTACTGGGATTGGGTTGTGATCAATACTACACTGTGTCTGGGGCTCTGTAGGTTTCATGATGAAGATCACGCTAACCTGCTGAACTCCATGTGGTTCATAGCGATCACGTTCCTGAGCGTGGGCTTCGGAGACATAGTGCCAAACACTTACTGCGGTCGTGGCATTGCGGTCACCACTGGCATAATGGTAAGACCGAATCCAGAACAACCAAACAAATATCCCAGTGGCCTCAAATTTAGTGACCAAAAAGTCTATCCAGCCGATAGCGTCCAAAAATTCTAGCGTGCTTGCTTGGAAAATGCATTAAATTAATTTAGGAAGGAATACTATTGAGCGAAGTCCTAATGGATTTAGATTTTAGAATAGATTAATTGATTGGAAACATGATACAGCGTCTAAGGGATTCATAGAAAATAAGCTTTTTGGTTTAAACTATGTATATAATCAAAAAACATAGATTGGTGTACCTATAGGGTTGTCAAACATTTATATATATTATATATTTGAATATTTCACGCACTAAAAGAAGACTATTTAATGGCGAAACGTGCAAGATAAAATAATATTAAAATCATATTTATTTACTACATTTTTTAATGACATACAAATATTTTGTACATTTTCATAATTATTATAACAATGCTACACGCTCCCTAATAGTTAAGTATAATAATAGTTATTTTTAATGCAGCAACTTATAATTTTTCTGAAAATATTTATATACGTTTATGATTCGTCCGATATTTGAATTTGGTTGATGGTCATTAATTATAAATATTAAATTATATAATTATAGCTAGCAAAATGAGTTTAATATTAGATAAATATACATCGACATTTTTAAAAATATAATGACTTCCAATATTTTAAAATTATACGATGCCATTTAAAATTTGAAAGTTGATATTATTTTAAAAAAATATGAGGGGAATATAAGAAATTATTAATATAATTTAATGAAAAAGTAGCGTTTGTGTTAACAGTTTCTGAAAATTGTATGCTAAATAAAATAATTATAAATATATTTGAGAAATGCCATATTTTACCTACAGAAAACCATCCTGTATGTAAATATATATAAACATTATACATATTATACTTTGTTTTCCAACTCTGCATTCTTCCTCTAGCATCAAACATGGTTTTATATGAATCCCTTTGATATAACAATAATAATAATTACATGTAAAAGCGTTTCAAAGCAATTATTTTAAGGACCGCTCATATGATGCAAATTCCAAGTGTCTTACTTAAACATTCCGAACACCATGCAAAGCGCGTAGAAGTGCTTTATAAATATATAAAGCCCCTTGTACAGTAGTTTCAATAGCGCTTTAGATACAATAATATTATAGATATTTCGTAATTGATGTATAACATTGTTGATACCGTTGTGAAAATCACAAGTGATATTGTACAATTGTGTTGCAATTATTTGTTATTATTATTATTACTTAGAAATTAGACACTTCTACATATATAGACGCACTGTCTTAGATTTAGGTATAGACACCATAATATATTAACTACCAACAAAAAATATATATAATATTATACAACAGTCGCTGACACGGCGTCCTGAGTAGGCAAATGTGGTGTCTCGATGCACTGCGTACGGATATTATTATGCAAGCCCCATTTAATTCGAAAATACATGCCACTATAATATTATAGTTAGTTGTTAGATAATGTGTGTATTATATTATAATAATTGATTAATTAAAAAATAAAAATAAACAGGATAGTATGAACTATTTTTGTATATTTTTTATGTGAACACTAAACATATCTAATCGCCATGCAATGTCAAATGTATCACGCTTTGTCTAACACTATTTTGCCTCATTCACGTTTCAAGAAAATAAAACATGGGCTTTAAAACAAAACGAAAACTCCACTACAATCATAATAATGTGTAAATAATTTTTCGATTTTTCACTAACCCGGGATGCACGTTGTAATATTATTTTATTTTTAACTGTACAGGAACTTCTTTGTTTAATATTGCATGAACATAATAATATACGGTTTAAGTGGGCATTCAAACGCTTGTTGATTTGTATAAATTAAAAAAAGTGCACTCGATTATTTTCTCCAAGAATACTTAATGTTTAGAGGTTGATATAGTGTACATCCAAACACGAAACACCGAAATGTATTCGATGAGTTGGAGCACATCTGTAACTGTAGTACAACGACTCCAAATACACATTGATATTATAATGGAACATGCTTTAATTTTCCACGGTCCCAATTATTTTGCCAAATGCCAACACTAATAATATTTTAATAATTCTACGTGGATGAATGAAAGAAAAAAATAACATATTTTGTTTAAACGTCGACCGAGCAGTGGGCCGGCAATTACTGTGACATCGAAAATTGGATCGCACCAATGGACTTTTCCGATAACATCAGTTACCTACTGTCCTTACTGTCAATCAGAGTTAAACAAAAGAGTTAAACACTACGCTTTTAATAAATTTAACTAATTAATTAAATTATAAAAATAAGCATCAATTTCTACTAGTACATAAAGCCTTTTAAATTGCATGAATAGAGCTATTATATTATAATATATTATATTATCATTATTATTATTATTACTATCATAACATCATCACCGTCGTGCCCAACAAAAAATATTTTTTAAAAATGTGCCCCACTTACGGTTTTTGTTATTCTTTAACCATCATCAATCATTTATAAAACAAACTTCCACACAAACTTATATTAATAACTTTGCATGAACAAATTTATGTTGGCTTTGATCATCAAACACAATAAATAGACAACTATACTAACTATAATGTAGTGTTGTTTTTCTCCTTTAAAATTTCTCCTCCAAATTTATTTTGACCACCAATGCTGGTCTTAAATAACTATGATTTAAATGATGTTTCCAGGGTGCCGGGTGCACAGCTCTTCTAGTGGCTGTTGTGTCGCGAAAGATGGAACTCTCTAGGGCAGAGAAACACGTCCATAATTTCATGATGGACACTCAACTTACAAAACGAGTACAATATTGAATAATTTGTATACTATTATTGTGGATGATTTTTTTTTCATTAGAAACATATTTCTCTTTCAGCTGAAAAACGCTGCGGCCAACGTTCTCAGGGAGACGTGGCTGATCTACAAACACACTAGACTGGTGAAAAGGGTGAATGCAGGCAGGGTTCGGACACACCAACGAAAATTCTTGTTGGCCATATACGCGTAAGTCTATAAAAACTCAATATTACCCGAAACGTTTGTCGGCCGTCAAAAGAAATTTTCGGCAGAAAAACAATTACCGACTTTAACGACTTAAAAACAATCATAAAATGGCCATCGTTATACCTATTGTTTGAATACAATTATATTTAGTCTCTAAACATTTTATTACTGTATTTGTAGCACACAGCATATTCAAATGCATTTCTTTTTCGCGACTTTACCGAGTTGAATAGAAAATAATAAGTTGTTCCAACTTGACGCGCTTGTGATAATTAAATACTAGTAGTTTCCTGATGAACAACTACATGACGTACACAAACCCTTTTCAATTAAACTCTTCAATTAAAACAACCACACAGCCCTCGAGGGGATAACAAGAGTTTTTATTTTATCAACAATCGTATTCCAACCGAATGCGAACATTTTTCAAGTAGACAGTTTGAAAGATAATACTCGATATATCCACCAATGGATGGTATAAAACTCGGGTGTTATGTTTTTAGTTTGAGATAAATATTTTCGTGTTTACCTCAGGTTAAGAAAAGTGAAAATGGACCAAAGAAAATTAATGGACAACGCAAATACAATAACAGACATGGCCAAAGTGAGTAACAAAAATTACCTGCACCGTACCAATAAATATGGAGGAGGATAATGATTGATATATTTTTAGACGCAGAATACTGTTTATGAAATTGTATCCGACATGAGTAATCGATACGATGCATTTGAAGAACGTTTGGTAAATCTCGAAGATAAACTGGTAGCCTTACAAGAACAGGTAAATAATATAATTCCATAGGTATTGTTTATTGCTATATCATATTAATGTCATTCCCAGTTGGGATTCTATAAGATGCTATCAATTTATACATTTATTATACGGTATACGTGCAATATCGTGTTCGGAATATTAAACATTTTATTTTTAAATCAATTACAATAAAAAATAATTCTTCATCGGTACGGTACTTTAAGATTTATTTACTTCAAATTATTTCTTCTACCTTCTAGAGACTATGTACAGTCACAGTTATACGGGCTTACAATTTCGTTGAAATTATTTTGTTTTGTTATTATAACTAAGAATAAAGGAGTTTAATCAAACATAATATAAAAAAACAATTCGAAGTCTAAATGAACCATGTATAATTAAATTGTACAGCTATCAATCCCGTAAATTATTTTACATGAACCGAATAAATTCAATGTATTGAAATCGAGTTATACAACTACAGTTACGTAACACGTTGTTACACCAAATTATATTGTTATGTAACTGAAACTTTGATTAATTTCCTGACGTATTTGAAGTTTATAAATATAACTACAGTTTTTCATTATAATTTATAAACAATTATTTCAATTAATCTGAATATTATATAATTATAATATATTGTTACAATTTTTATATTATTCTGAGTTTATACATTCACCTTATTTACATCAACATTATTCTTTGACAAGCAATTATTGTTATACGGTTTAGAACAGAATATCTTATTGGTATCTACACTGCCGAGTAATTAGGTCAAAATTAGCATTTTTTTTTTTTATCAAGATTACGAAAATTAAATAGTTTTTTTCCAAAAAAAAAAGTTTGCTAATGACTTCCAACCAAGAGGACTTTTTTTGGATAAATCTTTAAAAAATAATAATAATAATAATAAAAGCCTATTATAAAGCCGTTTATAAACGCTTGCCAAATATCAGAAAAATTCCACTTGACTACACATATTCGAGTGATTAAACCTTATCTAAATTTACAACGTTATAACGTATAATGGTTTACACGGAGTGAAAAAATATGGATATCGGTGAAATGTCTTTTGCCCAATTTTATTTCTATAATATTAAAAAAAATCCTAATCATGACACGCCTGAGACATTTTAAGTGATTTCTCAGTGTGAACTGTACTGCTATCATTCGTCATTAGTCATAATAACACTATACGAATATTTGCCTGAATAATGCATTGTTTAGTTCGACGGTGTTTCAAATTAAATTTGTCGAGTACCTAATCGAAACGATAACATTCGTATGCGTGTCTTGCACATCCTATCCCACTCTTGGTATCTGAAGCTGTTTGGGTAGGGGGTGTTGAGCGTTGGAGTGGGAGGAACTAACATATAACATGTAGCCGATGTAGGTAAAATTGTACTTACAATAGAGTGTCATCCGAACTGACAAGTGTGGACATAAGCTCCGCTTTCTCCAAAATCTCCCCGTCCAATCAACTTTCTGTCAAGAAATCAGTTTTATTCCCGGTGACAAAATATAATAGATATGCCGACACAATATTCATGTTTAAGGAAATTATTATTGTTATTAATTGTTACCGATCAACAGATGGTAAACATCAAAGCGGATTTCTGCGTTTTTACTTTATTTGCTTTGATATTTATATTTGTATACACACATTTTAGTCGTCGCCTAAACTTTAAACTCTATCGTTGTGACCTACAAAAATTAATAATATAAAGTATTAAATTCTCCTGCAATGAATGTATTTTCGTATTGATGTCTTTATAATATGAAAGAATGTCTGTCCAATTTCCAAAAAATGATTTTAATTTTAAAAACATAATATTCAGTAGGTACCTATAACTAATCAAGATGATTAATTTAAAGGTAAATCCTAATTTTCTCAAAAAGTATTAGGATTTTTGATAATTTTATTTTGACATATTTTAAATTCATTAAATTTACATTAAAATTCTATTTTTATCAATAAATGTTTTTACTTTTTTTAAATCACACGATGCCATTTCGATTTCATATTCAGGAGTAAAATATGTTTTTGAAAATGCCAATGGATAAAAAATTAATATTTTGAACGTTATCAATTAGTTATAACTATTATAACTTATGAACTTGTGAGAATTATTTAAAGGCGCGATGAGCTGATGAGCGGAGTAGTAGCATAACATCATGCGGGGTACCCTTGTTTTTTACACGGTCAGCCAATTATTTAGTGGTGTTGGAAAAATGCTAAATATCTCGAAATAGAAGGTGAACGGTGTCGGTGGAGGGTTGAAATCCTTGTGGAATTCGTGCGACGTGACGTCCGATAATCCATAAAATATAACAATTGCGCGTGGCGTGTCTGTGCAGCTGGAGCTGTTGCCGGAGATCCTGACCCGGTGCATAGCGCAGAACCAGCAGAACCTGCAGAACACCAGCAACCTGGCGTCGACGACGGAGTCCAGGCGCAACTTCCTGCACCCGGAATCGGCGGCCGCGGTGGCCACCGGCGGCCTGATGCAACCGTCCGTCTCGTCGCCGGCGGGCAGCATGACCGGCGTCGGTGGCAACCCGCTCATGTTCCCGTCGTCGTCGGGCGCCCCCGGCATGATGTTGGCCATGGGCAACGGGTCGACGGTCATGTCGCACTCGCGCAGCGTGCCGCCCAACCGGTGCCGGCGGCGCGTCACATTACCACTGGCCCACCAGTCCCATATTGCCGCCCATCAGCAGCCGGACGCCGCATTTGGTGCCCGAGCCCATCCAGCCGTCCAGCTGAGCCCACGCCCGACCGCCGCCCATCGGTAATTATTGTTATGCCTTCGTTTCTAGCGTGCATTTTTTTTTTTTACTACTCAACGAAATAGGTATGTGTAATTGTGCACATGAATTTAAAAACTGTTAAGGCATAAATGATCATATTAAATGCATGTTATATGGTTTCCCAATAGTGGTTAACCGATACACATCTATAGATAGGTACCTCTGGGACTATAATAGCAGTAGCTGCGTGAATAGCTATTTTACGAGGCGGAAGCCTCGTGCAAAAGTGGAAGTTGGTATCCCAATGACACCAGTCTCCAAGACCTAGAAGGCTAGACTAGTTAATAAATTATACTTGCATGGTCACATACAACCTGCGTTCAAAATTTTTGAAAAAATAAGTGTAAAATGTGAACAAATTGGGTACTTATTTAAAGTACTTATTAAAGGTAATTGCTTCATAGAGCTGAAAAAGTTCACGCCGCCACTGGGTAATAGGTTATAGCCGTTATATAGGTATTATATTATAAACATATTTTTAATTTAAATTTTGTAATATTATAATCTGTTTAAAAATACATTAAACATTTATTACTACTTACTAGTTAGGTGCCTACTTTACTTAGTAATTTAATATTTTACATTTTAATCGTTTCTTATTCGTAACTTTTTGTTAATAAATCAAATTGATAAACCCAAGTACCTAACCTAGTGAATTATTTTTATCTTATTTTCAGTTTTTTTGTGAATTATGGTTTTTAATACTGTACATTGTTGTATTCATTGTTTCGGCCTTACATAATATAATATGATAAAAAATTATAAAAACAATAGCATACATATTACCTACTAAAAACAATGTCAAAATAATAAAACTAAGCTGCGCAACTTCTAGAAAATTAGCAAAAGAAAAATATTGTAAAAATGAAATTGTTATTTCTATAGTTCCTGAATCAAACGGTTATATTATGACATTGTTATACACTCGAGGCCGTGAATTATATTTCATGTGAGAAAGTAAAAAATTCGAATTTAACGATGGAATCATATACCTATTATAATTCTCACCCCCGCCCATCGTTACCCACCCATATATATTATGATATGCATCCGTACATATAGAACGGGTAGATATATACTTTTCCCGTTACTACACTGCAGCGTTTATCAAAGGTATATCGATTACCTTTGTCGCCTAAAAGTGTTTAATCTCGCCCCACCGTATCGTAAAATAAGACCGTTCTCGTTATCGACCTTAGCTTTTACTATCTCCGCGGTGCCTCTGGGTTTTATTATAATGCCGTAATGGTATATTATACAAGTACCACCTACCTTGACACCTCGTATACCTACGGCGTACCATTGAGCTTTTCGTAAGAAAGAAACTGAGAGTATTTACCGTAGGTACGCAGCGGAATCTGTTACACTCGGAAAGAGAGAAAAACCTAGTCTTAAAATCAATAATATTTTAATGCGTGAGTGGGCGGGAGTTGTGAATAACCGAACTCGCGTCGCGCGTCTTTGCACTCTTTGCAGAGCACTATACCATGCGAGTGTTCTGCAACAGTGGGTATAAAATGGTTATTACCCGAAATCGCTCGAATTTAATAACACAGATGCACACGCGTTTGTAATTAATTTCGGTCCGTCGCTATAAATCCATTATAATATATATATCTACATTCTACATGGGGTAGTGCAGTGCTTTTAAACATGACAGTTTCCCATTATTCATAAGGATAAATGCGATTCCAATATATATATATATATATATTATATGGGTAGTACCTATATACTATCAAACATAGAAACCAACTGCAGTATACCAGCGCTGCTCCAGGCCGACTAAATAGAATAACGTGTTTATAATCAAATCAGGTACATATTATAGTCATTTATCGACAAACGTATAATAATATGATGATGTTGATTAAATCCATTCCATTTTGCCGACCCTAAAATACGGATAAATTGTGTTCGACCTCATTTTCTTTTTTTTTTAATACTTGATTATTAGTTATAGGTATTACCAAAACATAGTTGGTTCGTTCGTATAGGTCATGCCACACTGATTAATTATGTATCTACTGCAATGTTCCCGAATAAGTGCATAACCAAATAACAAGACATTATACGTACCCTATTCCTACTGATTACTAAGAATATGGTTTTTAAACCACTATATTCCAAATAGATAGGTAATAAATTATTCTCAATATTATATGGTCTGCCTACCTACGACGCTGCACATTGAATATTACAATTTCGTGTACATATATATATAATAAGGTGCTTTTTTCGAATAATTAAATCATCCGCCGTTATATTTACACCTGCGTCATGCTGCAAAGAAGCTCGGCGGAATTTGCTCCATCTCCTTTATTATCACATAGTTGCTTTTTCAAAAAGCTACAATACAAAAAAAAAAACGGTCTTAGTACTTATATCTCACCGAGCGCATAACGAGGTATAAACTTCTATTTTTAATTATTAATTAATTTTTCTTTTTTCAACCCGCCCTATTTAAAATGAAGGTAGATGCACGGTCTTGTTTACTTTTTAATTAGGTCTACCTATATTATTGTTATACGGTCGAATGGTATCCACTCCACGCCGACCCTAGCAATTTTGGTTGTTAAGGGAAGGAGTATACCGTGGGTATAGGAAGGAATGTCTAACAGCAGTCCAAACAAAACACCTTTAATCCACATATTTCTATTCGTTGGCAAATAAAAATTAAAATAGTAGCTCAGAAATATTTTACAGTCTTCGTATAGGTATTAAAGGAAAAATATATACCTACTCCTATATCTACTTTATTCGTTACACTAATTTTAAATAAAATATCATATATGTGGATATAGCACATGGTGGTTATAGCACATTACATGTAGCTAGTAGGTAGGTCAAGTTAGGTACCTATCAGAAAAACGACCAACCTAAACGAACTAATTTACTTTTATTTTGACAATTGATAAATTTTAAAAACAAAATTTCAAAATTATACATATTATCTGCTTTATGTAGTGTTTACCTGCATGTCGTATACCAGATATCCAGATATGAGTGAAGATTTTTTTGTAAAAGAGTACCTATAATAAATAATGATTAGGTAGGTAGGTACCTACCACGTAATGAGCGTAATACATAATATTTCCCATCTCTTATTCATTTCGTTTCTTTTTTGATTTAAAATATGGAAATAGTATAATCCAACAACAATAAGGACGAGAATAAAATGTTATTTGGATGGATATACGCACTTACTTTTTATTATGTACCTATATACCTGGCTACGTAATATGGGGAGCTTACAACCGTCTCGTTTTTTTATTCGAGTGTCCTGAAAATAATCAAAAAATAGGACAATATAATGAGACAAAAAATAAAATACGAATAAAAACGTATAGTTATGTTAAGCTCGCTGTGCCGCACTAATAATTTTCAACAGCGACGCGCCACACCGCCGTTTTCCTAAGTTTTCGCGTACAATCGCGTCACGTACGTCACATGTATTATGACCAAATCATAAACTTTTCCTCTGGCATTCGACCAAACTCTATTTATCTCAATCTTCGAACGTTGTAGTCATACGCACACTATTATATAGTGTATATATAATATCGCTAACCCAAAAATATTTTTACACTGTTCCACAAGATAGAAAATTGTGTTTATCATAGCGTTTTCCGTTACACACGCCAAAACGCCGCTTAATCTAAAATACGATTTTCCCGATGTTTACTCCGAAGCGGAGTAAAAACTTATTCTCGTTTTCATTTTTTTCATCACATTTTCACGCGATTTAATGGCCAATGTCTATGATAAAACAGTAGGTAGCCAAACTTAACATACAACGTTAAAACGTTTATTTTCTTAGTAGGTTTTTGAATATTTAAAATGTTTTTATTCATTTTTAAGTATGTTTTAGGTACTTACGTCAAAACGACTTATACCATAAAACTTATACCACATTAGATTCTTACAAAAATCTACTACCTACTTGCTAGTAACTTTACGGAGGTCACATTAAGCTCCGATTTTTTTATCAACTTTTAATAATGCCAGAAAACTGTAAAGATATAATACGAGAGATTGTTTGTGACTTTGGACAAAAATCACAAACAATAGTGACCTATAGCGACCGAATACCGGATCCGCGCATTCAAAGGCACTCCAAATTATATTCACTCAGCTAATAGGGTCAGGGATGTAGTTGATTGCGTACAGATAACCTGGACAATAGTTTATACTTTATACATCTACGAGCTAGTCTATAGATCTTGCTAATCCGTAGTTTTTATTATTATAATTTATCATTGTTGACCTAATGTTTGTAATGTTTATCTTATTTTATTTTATTAGTTAATCTATTTATTAATATTGATGTCATGTTGAATTTTATCCCATACACTCTACCTATTACATTTATGTATTTCAATATATATGATACCCATACCCCCGCCCTCTGTAGATACGCTGTTATGTACCTACGTTAAAAATAGGTAAATAATAATAATAGTATTATTATATTATTATTATATTTTTAATAGTTGTCTACAAGTATAACTTAAATTAGGTAAATATTAAACTTTCGGGTTTGGCTGAAAAGAGATCGTTACCTACCTACAATTTTGGTTGAAAACGGTCATCTATCCGACTAGGTATGCTCGAAATTATATTGCATGGGGGTAAGTATTGTGTAAACGGTTCACCCCATGTGACGATTTCTTAAGGAAAAAAAAAGAATAAAAAACATATGCTCACACTCGTTTTTATTAATTAGCACCTGCTATAGACTATATAGGTATAACGTTTAAGTATATCGTAACTATAAGATGAACGGAAACAGGATGTAACAGGAAGACCTGACGAATGAAATAACTTTTCTTCTAATCAATATTTTTATAATTAATTGGCGCTAGGTATAGGTACCGTATATACGTACAATATAACATTTTTAATTTTAAATCTGTTTAAATTTATATTGAACATTTCAGAATAGCCAAATTTTGAATCTGATTTCCAGAAAACTTTTGATTGAAAAACATTTGTCTAGTCAAATGGTTGATTTTTTATGATTTATAGAATTTCAAATATTTTTGAAGTAAGTACCTAATTCATTAATTTGAAAAGTAATAACTTTTTTAAAAATATTTCAATTTTGACAAGTACCTATTTGAAATGCACATAAAATATTTAAAAATAGTTTGTACTTTTTGAATTTAAAATGTTTTTTATGACTGGATCAACTTTGCTTATAAAAAATAATGACTTCTAAAATTTGTAAAAAAAATGAACTAGGTACATGACTTAAATAAATATTTTTACAATCGACATTTTTCTAAAAATCAGATTTACAAATTGGCTAGGTATTTTTAATTTTTAAAAAAAATATTAAATCAAATTTCAAATTTATATTTTCAGTATTGAAAAATAAAAATAAAAAATGTTATAGGTACTAATGTAGGTACTATACGTGTAATGCAAGCGTATGTAAATGAATAAAAAAAAAAAATGTTAAAACATTTGAAAAGTTATTTCACTTGTCAGGTCTTCCAGTTACACACTTCCACCCTGTAGATTATAGACAATACTTTGTACATTTATTTTTATCTACAACTTCCGCTATTTATATTTATAATTTGTATAATTAAGTTTGTTATCGTTACTCGACCGACCCCGACGTACAAAAGTTAATTATTTAATACCTACGTTTTTGTACATTTCTAGGAACAAAAATATGTCAGCGTTCATTTTGAAATCAGCCGAACGACTGGAAAAACTATTCAAAATCGTCTACGTACAACTTATGTCGACGTTAATATAATAATATATTATTATTGTTAAAATACTTAAGTAGAATTAATTAATGTTAAACACAAAAAAATACTTTGTTATTTCTACTAGAAATTAGTAAGAATTGCTCAGAATATACAAGTGGATTTTAAAATTACGCATAGGTCACGTTCAACGAGATATGTAGAATTGTATACGCCAAAATGGCTTTTATTTTTATTTTTATTTTTTTTTAATATTGTTAAAATTTATAAATTTATAAAATTAAATATTAAAATGTAATTATATTATTAAATGTCTTAATAGGTAGGTATTTTATCGCTTTAGAATAATTGCGCGTAACGTACATTATTATATTTTTCTACGAAAATCGATTCTAAATAACCAATAAAATCTTTATAACAATATTAAATAATATTAATATTAAATATATAAATTAATAATTAAATAATCATTCATAAAATATATAATATATTCGGTAGAGCTTCTAAATGTTTTAAGAATTAACAATTTGGAATAAAATATAATTTGACTATACATAATAATATATATGGTGTCCAAGCGATAACTCTTGAATGAACGAATAAATTGCAAACATTTTATACACATTACAACAAATACAAAGTTTAAGGAACGTGCACCAAATCCCCATGGTAACGTACATTTTATTTTTGAATAATATTGTTTTAAATTACACCTAAGTTACAAACGAAATTAAAATTATAGTTTATCTTTTTTTTGTCACCCATTTGTTTATTTTTTTTTCTATTCGTTCTATAGTGTTCCTCCGGTATAATTAGGTAAGTAAAAAACAATTAGCTCACAGAAATTGCATAGCATATACTATATAGGTACTTATGTACTCGTATATACACTACATTGTATAATGAGATACTTGCATTGACTATAATTTAATGAAGTTAAAATGAAATTGAATCACTGTATTTAAAATTTCAACGAAATACATATCATAGTGTTTAATAGGTTTGAGCATAGATTATATTATTTTCTAATAAATCTCAACGACTCGCTGGCAATCCGATAAGTGATTTTACAATATTCGCAAGTTTTTATAAGGGTTCACGAAAACAAAAGGGGACATTTTGAATCAGGACCAAATCCGTAATTATAACTTAAATATTATATATATATTGCTATTATATTATTATAGTTTATTATTATTAAAATAATTTTAAATATATTCAATGAGCGTTAAGTGTTAAATTTTGAGTAACATACTTACGTTAGGAACTATAAGCTTTATATTTCACGTTTTCTTAAAAAAAAAAAATAATAAATAATAAAATATTTAAATTCATATTATATAGCTATGTTATATATAATATACCTATATAATATATACTTAAATTTATACCCCTGTTATTGTTTACATTTTCATTAACTTTTTTTAAAAACTTATTTAGAAGTGCCTTGAGTTATCTTTAACTTTTACATTTCAATTTGTTATTATTAAAACAAGTATTATTATGATTTATTAATGCATTTAAATTTCATTTATTTGCTGTGTAAAAAGTATATTTTAAAACCCATGAAAGTTAAATGTGCCTTAATGTGCTTAGGCCAAATTAAGTTAATGAATTTTTTTCTAAATATTGTACGTAGAAGGCATTACAATTAGTCATTTTTTTAATTTGAAAAGGGTTGAAAACAATGCAATGTTTCACGTCCATTCAAACATTTTTTATTTTTATCAACCTACTATAATAGTTGTATAAACACCGATGACGAACTACTCAATGTTCGCACTCCAGCAGCACGTCATAAGTAGATTCAGATCGAATAAAAGAAACACAATTTATTAAATCAACTGTCACACAGTTGTCTTCTCATTCACCACTAAAACAAACCTAATCTAAGATCTATAGAATAAAAATATTTTTTAAAAAAAACTTGAAGTATTATACTTTTTTCCACAAACTGTACGGAAAATAATATCGCTGCCAATTATCTTACAAAATATATATTATGTAACAATTTAGTAATTTTATTTTCAAGTGAGTAATCCAATAGCAGGTATATATATTATATTAATACCCACTTATTACAATATTTTATTTGTATTTGTATAATAATAATTGTATCCTATTAAGTATTAACTCTTGTATCCATTACATTATGTTTATACTACTTATGGTCGTTACTTTTTCGATTTTTATGCTATGTTTATTAGTTGGACAAAATCAGCACAAATAGTTTTATTTTACTTATAATACCTAGCATACTATTATTCTAAATTATATCTACATATTAATATATATATACCTATGAATATATTATATATGTATATTAAATGTATGTTTTCTAAAAATCCCTTTAAGAGATTATACATTAATTATGTTATAAATCATATAAATTGATGGTGCAAACTTAAAAAACAAAGTTTGTTATGTGTACTTTTTTTTTCAATTACTTAGAGAATTAAAAATTAAATACTTATAATAATGATGAAACAGTTCCGATTTTGTGTATTGTATCGTATATTTTTTTTGTACATGCGATGTAAATAAACTGTTGAGTAGTATGTAATTTTTTTTTCTTCATACCATAAGTAATATCAAACGTGTTCAGTATTACTAACTATATTAGGAACCTATATTTTATGAACATTAAACTGAAAGTAATAAGTAATAACTAATTATTACAAATTATTAGAAATGCCAAATATAACGATAGGTATTTTATTAATATTAATGACATAAAACAATATTATACTTTAAATAATTAGAATACAATTATGTAATCATTTCATCTAAATTTTCATAACATACAAGTACATCAACGATAATTAATATAGATTAAAATACATTTGTCTTGTTTTAAATTTATTGTATAAGAAAGTACATTTAATTAAATCACTTAAAATTGATTACCTAAAAGTTGTGTACGATTTAAAGTAAGTCTTTAAAAATAATTACAATAGTTCATTTTATTTTCAAGAACACCAAGTCAGTTGAAGATAAAATAACATAGTGGTGGGAAATCAGTTCAATATTCCACAAAAAAATGTTCAGATAAGGTTCATAATAAATCCAAATAAAAAAATTATCTAAATATAATATTATGAAATACAATTAATTAAGTAAATATAATTTTTTAACCAACTTTAAAAAATCAATAAAAATTTACAAATTCTAAAATATATACATGTATATTAATATTTAATAAGGGATTAAATAACTTTTAACATTTTGAATACTTATTTTGTCAGTTGAACAGATGAACACAATACACATGAATACAATTCATAAAGGATTTAAAACTCACTGGTGTGGTAACATTTTAATGGTATCAATAAACATACTTAATGGTTTACTTACTAGGTATATATTAATAACAATGTTCATAAGGCATGTAGTATGTACATTTGTTACCGAACATAGAAAAAAAATATTAAATTATAATATAGATGTAGATTTACATACTTACAAATTTAAAACATATCAAATCATCAACACACAAGATATTAAGATGCTATCGTTGTTTTTATTAAAATTCATAAGATTATACTAAATAATTTTAAAATTTATGATCTAATCAATTTATTTTGTGCGAGTAGAGTTTAAATAATTTTTCTATTAAAGATTGCAAAACATTACAATCCTTTACTGTATCATCCATTATTTCTTCCAATAATTTTGTATCGAAGTTACCAAATAAACAATCAACCGACAGATCTTTAAAAGAAAGCTTATGAACATTAGATAATGTTATCTCAATACGAACCATCAATAGGCATTTCATGTTATGTATTACAAATTGAGCCTTATTATCTTTAAATGTAACACAATATAAATCACTTACATAAGACATATTGTTCATTACTTTACTAATAAAGTCAACATCTTCTAACAAAGATTTTAATAATAATTCTACATCTCTTGAAGTAAAACATATTTGCTTGTATACCTTTGGGTTGTATTTTGCTAAGATCCAATTTATCCCAAATTTTATTATTTCATTTTTGGTAATGGTCTTTGCGGTAAATGATATATCCTCCACTTTAAGCAATGAATAGTTATTAGAAATAAATGAATATGTTACTGTTAAAATGATATTACTATCTAATAAATTAAAAATCCATTCTCTGTTTGTGCACTTATCAAGAGTTAATTTTTTTTCAATAAATTGCTTATTCCATCTTGTTAAAAATTCTAAACATTCACTACACAAACTTTCTTTTATGGATTCTTTTTTAATCAATTCTACTTCAAGTTCATTACCTATTGCTAATTGTTCATTATCTAAGCTCATGTTATCAATATCATTTTTAATAGGACTTTGTTGTATAATATCATCCGTGTTTAAATCTTCTTCCATACTATTGTGAATATTAGGTTTAGACGTAAATGAAGAACAAGATAAAGGTACACAATCTCTATTGCTGTAACTTCTTTTTCGATTTACCAGACATGATTTTTCATTGTTTTGAAACATTTCATCCGATTTTGTAGTTTCATCTACACTACAACTGGATGAATGATTATCTGAGTTTAAAATATGATTGGTCACTATATTATAGTCAGTTACTTTAATAGAGTCGTTTTTATTGTTTTCTTCATTTTTTTTTTCACTTTCTTCAAAAATGACATTATCTTTGATAAATTCATTTGAATTTGTTTTGTTTATTTCTAATTCATTAACTGTCATAACATGATTTTCTTTATTTGTTTCTAATATATCACCATGTACAGTATGTTCATTAAGTTCTTCGCCTTCTTTTGAAACAACTAAAATTTCATTGTCACTTTTAAATTCATGTTCAATTGATATATCCATTGATATATCTGTTGATATATCCATTTTACTAACATTTTCAAAATTTCCTAAAATATTATCATCAGTAGTTTCCAATTCATTTTTAATACATGGATCTTCAACAGGTGGTCTTGCTAATTGTGTTGGAACTATAGATTTTCTTGGTTTTTTCCTGAAAGGTGAATTACAGTTATCATCACTAATTATATTAAGCAATACAGATTGGTGTTTGCTTTTTGGAATTAATTTTTGTTCATACTGGCTAGGTACATCTGATTGTAGTATAGACAGATTATTAACAGATACTGGAATCACAGGACTCTTTCCCTTTTCAGATTTTAATTCATATCTTTCTTCAATGTCCAATGAATTATTCAAAATACTATTATCTAGAGATTCACTATGAGTAAATACTAAAGAAGCGGGACCAATTGATTTTCTAGAATATCTTTTTAGCTCATATTCTTCAACATTGGCGGATGTATCTTCTATTTCAGCAGACTTAGTTGAATTATATAAAGATTTTTCTTCTTTTTCAATAGACTGAGTTGAATTATATATAGATGTTTCACCTTTTTCAGCAGACTGAGTTGAATTATATAAAGATGTTTCTTCTTCATCAGCAGACTGAGTTGAATTACACTCAGATGTGTCACATTTTTCCACTAATTTAGTTGGATTATATGCAGATGTATTTGGTACATCCTCAGTTTCAAGAGACTGAGTTTGATTAAGAGCAGACATGGCAATTGATTGTAAAGAACACTTTTGCAGCTGGTTTTCTTCAGGTGTTTCAGATATATCCAATACATCTTCATTAAAAACAGATGTAGGAGCAACAGATTTTCTAGAATATTTATTTTGATGATTTTCTTTGACTATTCCACCAGATGTATCTGATAAGTTTTCAGTTTCGAGAGACTGAGTTTGATTAAAATCAGACATGGCAATTGATTGTAAAGAACACTTTTGCTGCTGGTTTTCTTTAAGTGTTTCAGATGTATCCAATACATTCCCATTAAAAACAGTTGTAGGAGCAACAGATTTTCTAGAATATTTATTTTGATGATTTTCTTTGACTATTCCAGATGTATCTGATAAGTTTTCAGTTTCGAGAGACTGAGTTTGATTAAAATCAGACATGGCAATTGATTGTAAGGAACACTTTTGCAGCTGGTTTTCTTCAGATGTTTCAGATATATCCAATACATCTTCATTAAAAACAGATGTAGGAGCAACAGATTTTCTAGAATATTTATTTTGATGATTTTCTTTGACTATTCCAGATGTATCTGATAAGTTTTCAGTTTCGAGAGACTGAGTTTGATTAAAAGCAGACATGGAAATTGATTGTAAAGAACACTTTTGCAGCTGGTTTTCTTCAGATGTTTCAGATATATCCAATACATCTTCATTAAAAACAGATGTAGGAGCAACAGATTTTCTAGAATATTTATTTTGATGATTTTCTTTGACTATTCCAGATGTATCTGATAAGTTTTCAGTTTCGAGAGACTGAGTTTGATTAAAAGCAGACATGGAAATTGATTGTAAAGAACACTTTTGCTGCTGGTTTTCTTCAAGTGTTTCAGATGTATCCAATACATCCCCATTAAACACAGATGTAGGAGCACCAGATTTTCTAGAATAATTATTTTGATGATTTTCTTTGACTATTCCAGATGTATCTGATAAATTTTCAGTTTCGAGAGACTGAGTTTGATTAAAATCAGACACGGAAATTGATTGTAAAGAACACTTTTGCTGCTGGTTTTCTTCAAGTGTTTCAGATATATCCACCAATACATCTGATAACACAGTTGTAGGAGCAATTGATTTTCTAGAATAATATTTTTGTTGATTACTATTGACTGTTCCAGGCATTTCTTCATTTTCATAGGCCTTGTCTTGAACAATTAATGGGCATGTGTGAATCATTGTTTTTCTTGAATATTTTTTTGGTGCATGTTTATCAACAACTAATGGTTTATTATTTTCGAGATATTGATTTTCATCTAACACAGATGTATGACCATATAATGTTTGTTGTAGAAGTTCTTCAACTTCAACATATTTGTTTAGATTATTTTCTGGAGACATATTTACAACAAATGATGAACTTGTAGGGAATATAGATAGTCTAGATTCATTATTTTGATTAGTAATATCAATAACATTTGAGTAATTATCCAGCAAACTTTTTTCAAGAATACTACTATCTTCTACTCCTACTGTCGTTGTTATTGTTGAATGATTTTGTTTGTTAGCAACTAATAGTGGGTCTTCAACATTTACATAACTAATATCAAATTCATTACCTTCCAATGTTGGATCAATGTCCATTGAAACCATACTTGATGATAATTCTTCAATAAAAGCTTCTCTATTATCAGAATTGTTTAACACACAACCAATTGTTTGATGATTTAGATTATTTTTTTCTATTTTTTCAGTTTGTGCAATTTGTAATTCACAATTTTGTTTTTCTTGAATTTCACAAGATATATCTGATCCCATACTTACAGAATGTTGGCTATATTCATAAACCAATTCATAATTATCTTCAAATGTTTGCCTGTCAGGTAATTGTGTCAATTCCATACTCATACATTTATAATCATCATTTGACGAAATAGATTTTGAAGATTTAAGTGTCATATTTTGTCCAGTTAATTCCATATTACTTGATTGAGTATTATAGAATAGGTTAGATTTAGCATTAGCACAGGTGAAATCCATACAACTAGAACTTGAACTTACATTCGAAGGATTTTTAATAAGCACATCAGATAATGGTGTTGTAGGTTTAAGACCTAATTGACTAACCGGTTCATCATCACTTTCATCATCCAATGTTTCAGACATTTCAGTAGAACTTAAAGAAGTACAGCTATTATCCCCTGATAAAATTTGGCTTACTTTTACTGCTTCTGTGAATTCCATACTATTCTCCGAATAATCTGAACTGTAACTAATATGCTCAGAACCATTATTATCAATAGTATAAATGGTATCTGACAATATTTTACCTGATAGTGCTTCGGTCATTTCCATATTATCATTTGGACTTTCATACTCAATAATAATACGGCCATTATCTTCTAAATTGGTACAATTAGTTGATTCAATGCTAATTTGAGTATCAGATTTCTCAAACTTTCCTGATAATTTAGGTTTCTCTGCATTTGAAGAATCAGATAACATTGAAATTTGCTCATCAAACATAGGAGCTTGATGTACAGTTAAAGATGTAGCACCTGTGTTGTACATTTTTATTTTATTCATTCCTGAAAAACTTACTTTCCTTTTGGCCAATGTTGCAGTATTTTCATCAGCATCTTGATCAACCGATTCAATTTCTTTTAGAGGTGCCCGAACTTTGGGTGGCTTCAGTATAGAGCTAACAGATTGGCGGCTAGCCATCTATAAAAACAATATATTTTTTATTTTATTAATAATAATTGTAATATCTAATAAAAACTACAGCAAAGCATAAAATATAAAATACAAAACAATTAATAAAAGTTAAACATGTTAGGTAAAAACATAAAAAATGAATTCATTCGAGGATAAAATCTATGACACAAATGGTTGAATAAAATGTCAGCAGATGATTAGAATATATATACAATATGCATACAATGCAACTGCCAATTACTCTGTCCAACGAACATAACTATTCACCGCCACAACCGTTTAACATCTCGTAATGTGAAAAGAGAAACACAATACGATATATGTGTAAAAATGACCCATTCTCTCGTAGGACAGAGTATAGATTATTTTCTTAGTAGTTAAGAGGACATCGTACCCGCTATGTTGTCTCCGTCTGACACGCGTATGACATAGAAAATTGATATTCACTAGTTTCAATAGTGTGCTGTCAGTTTTGATATTAGAGTGAATTGACTTATTAACAAACTTTTAGGTAAGAACATTATCAGTGTTCTCGAGTTGGTTTTTTACGTATATTTTAATTTTTAAGTCGACTTATTAGTATTCAAAA
>NC_042494.1:6491280-6498494 GCF_005508785.2 Acyrthosiphon pisum
TAATACATCAATTCACTCTAATATCAAAACTAACAGCACACTATTGAAACTGGCGAATGAAAAATTGATATGCCATACGTAAATAAGACGAAGAAAACATATGAGGGTACAACGTCCTATCAAGCTATTATTAAATAGAAAATCATCAGAGGCAGACTGACCCATTGACCTTCTGTCCTGTAGGATAGTAGGCCCTTATACTATGGGACTCTTCATTCATAAGCGCCAAGGGACTATAATTAAGGGATAGCACATCTAATCTTATCACATTAAATCTTAATTATCATCATTCATCAACTGTAATTTCTGAATTTTGTAGAATACTATTAATCTATACTCTTTGATAATATACTATTGCCTATTGGTGTAATTACAGTTGGAATTATGTTATTTTTACAGTAAAAATTCTAATTTCTCCCCGAGTTTCTCCTCTGAATTTTCCTGAATATGGGGCCCTTCTATAATTTAAGGTTAATAAGTTTTTACAAGCTCAGTCTTCCCCTGAAAATCATAAAGGCACAGACGCGTATATTTTTTAAATCCAGTATAAGGTTTTACCATAGGTATGTGCAAGTACACTGAGTATATAACTTTGGTCCCTACAATTTCATTGGACCCACTGAATGTCCTTGTTAAATATAAAAAAATTATATAGGTAGTTAAAAATTTTAAAATTATTTTTATTCACATTAATTCAATTCCCAGGTTTACACAATTATTTATTTATTTGTGAAGTACAGGCTTATGCTCAATAGTTGAAATAAGCTACAATTTGAATGACAATTAAGTACCTATGTTAAAATACTACTTATAGCAACATACTTTTTTTATTATTTTTTATTAAAACAACCTATTGGGTGCTTATATATTGTTACACAAATGATATTTCTATGTCAACTGAGGTTATAGAAGCTTATTTCAATAAAACTATACAATAATGTCAAACAATTGATGTCTTGTACCTATATCAGTATGGTAGTTTGGTAAAACTACAATTCCAGACTCTGGACTCTGATACTGTCAAACAGGTATTATTGGGGCAAAATCACCTCATATCTGTTATTGCACCAAAATAATGCATTATCACATTTTTTAGTAATAATTTAGACACCTTCCATCAATCATTTTCTTAACTTTTTCAAAAAAATCATCTAAGTTTGAAGAATATAAATTATTATTAAGTATTGTTTTATTTGTTATAAAAATTCAGCTACTTAGAGTGGTTTATATGCACTATTTGTTTTGAACATGCAAAAAAGTAATAGGTAGATAGTTTTATGAAAACGTTGCAAATGAAAAAAAAATTTCAAATTGTATTATAATTAAATTAAATATTAAATCAGAATTCAATATCTTCAATGTTATTTAAGTATTATTAATATGTGTACATGAAATAATAAGTTTGCGTGATGTAGAACATGTTATACCAACATTTAAACGTGGGTATACCTACTGATAACTTATCTAAGTTTGACATAAGTTGAATAAGTTAAAAAAAGGATTAAAGCATCATTAATCACTATCTAAAAAAAGGTGATTAATTTTTTAAAAACTTGATAACATATTATAAATAGTTATAATATCCTCCCCCCTCCAGGACAATTAAAAATGTTCTAAAAACTTTTTGCAACTGTCGGCATGTAAATTATACCTACCTATTTTTCAATCTACAAGAAGTGTGGACCAGAGGGTCAATGGCGATTTGGTCAAAATTTACAAAATGTATTCTGCGAGGCATTACAATAAAAGATTAAAATATGGTAGGAGCACGATTTAAGATATATCTTTAATCGTGGGTAGGAGCAATAACAAGAATTAGATATTTAGTATACAACAAATACAAATATTATTAAAAGTGATTCATTACACACAGCGCGTTACATAATATTATAAATTGAAACAAGTACTTACCGGGATTTTAGTAAGAGTACAATCAGTAGACGAGATCAGAGGAGCGGACTAAGGTCCAAAGCTTTTAGGATTGGCCCAAGTGTCATAGAAACGACGAGTACTAATAATGAGACTCGAACACAATGTGTGCCTACATTGAAGTATTGAACTGTAGTACATAAATCTATAGGTTTAAGCGTTTAACGTTCAAATGGATTTCCAATTCCGATTTCCGGTCTCTTCGACGTGTGATTGCGACTAACGAGTGACGAATGACGAGGAGAGCACGAATGCAATCAATGCACGATGCCTTGTTGACACGGACCTCATAAACGAATTTATTATGAAATCAAAACTGAAAACAAATAACAATAACAACAAGCGCGCACGATACCGTTAAATTGCGCCTTTTTCGAATACCGATAGTCGACAGACAACATAACTATAATGTTTTTCGAGGTTACCATAATATTATACTAACAACAACTAACATTACATCTTGCAGCAACATCCGTTGGCCGCACTGGCCGCACGCAGCCCGTGCTGATAACGTTGTGGTTGTACTGTTTGTACCACAACTCACCAGACGGCAGACATCAGGCAGTACCATACTACCATTACTTTGAAGCTCATCAACCATCTAAGATAGTAGTCATATAAATTAGTAAATAACTTTTAAGCTTATAAGTTAATAGTTATTACTTATTACTTGTTACTTATTTCCAAATTCCTTATGTCTATCATCACCATTGTGCCATTGTTTATTTTCATTAATTGATCCTCGTATTCTTAGTGCGTGATAAAAATTGTTATATATTGTTTTAAGAACAAGACGATATCCGCACCGCGGACAACTACAACTTGTTGGATACGGGATTGCGGAAAATTGCTGACTCTTGATTTCGCATGTCACGGAATCTGTTGCCATTTATCACCGGTTCGTTCCGTCCTCCTACCGAACGATGGTACTGACGGAGTGACCTTTGCTTTGGAATTTTCACCGATCACTTCTGAAAGTCCCTGTCGTCGATGGTGAGGCCATGTCAACATGACGAATAGCATAACCAGCAGCTGCTGACAATTGATAAGACACCTGCTCATGGTAAATTGGCAGTACCTATATAGGTCTGTGAGCTTGTAGGCACGCAAGGTGTAAGTATTTAAAATAGTGTGTGTGCTAGAGGTGGCAAATGGTTGCCATGAAAAAATTGCATGACAGTCGCGGAGCTGAACCCGCCACGGACGCCAGCGAATCAGTCAAGAAATTGTACAAGTGAGTAATAGGGCTCTGTGTACTGCCCATTTATTTGTATTCAGTGCACAACCGTAGTATGTACTGATTTTATTGTTCACCCTTTGCGATCCTCATCCGTTACAGTTCTATCGCAAGGTTTAATCCTGTTAAATCATCACCCTGCCATTTTTAGTTATCTATATTATATTTTTATCAAATTTTCTTTTCAAAAATTAATTTTGGTAACTATGTAGGTATACAATCATAATAACTTGTAAGGTAAATAAAAAATAATACAATTGCTAGGTATTTTAAATTTAGTTATTAAAATGTAATGAAAACAACAATTTATACACCTACCTATGTTATAAAAAACTTGTTTAATACTGAATTTCATATTTGAAAATATACATTCATCAATATGATGTCATTAAAATACAATGTAAACTTAATAAATAATGTTTTCAGGAGTATAAATGATGTTTCTCATTTTTTGGATGATCAACGTGGTAGGTCTTTGTCTTGCAAAGATCTTTTTACCGCTACTGTTGATACACAGCGAATAAAATTAAAAAACTATTGTGAAAGGATGATGCTTGCAGATCCATTATGTTATGGCCGAAAGGCTGAAGATATCATGTGGCGTAAAACTTATCATGATGTTTATTCTACTGCTAAAATTTTACGCAAAGTAATGAAATAACTCAATTTTTACTATATTATCATTATAAGCATGTATAAATCGGATTAAGATCATGACCGGGCAGCGGACCGTTTTTGTGTCCGTTATGTGCAGCTGGTTTCTTATTGATTGTGCCACACGCCTTCTATATGGAAAAGTGGTAGTAGCTACAATGGCATGCGGTTGAGGAAGTTATTTGAATGCGCGACTAGTCATGATCTTATTCCGATTAGAATATACCATTTTCTATTTTATTGATATATTACATATAAATATATAATATATTAACTGTTTTTCTCAAAATACCTATTAAGACATTGATTTTATTTCAGAATAATGATTGGAATCACATGGAATTGGCACTAATAGAAAATCATTTTCAGTCAGGCATTGGCAGTTATTATCATTTACTATTCAAATTTCAAGCAGAAATGAAATTCAATAAGCCTGAATTATTTGATTTTTATCTACTGGTAAATGATGATACAGATAATAATGTCAAAAAAGATCATATTACTTTGTTGAAAAAGAATGATATTGGTAAATTAAAACATTGATAAAATATATATATATATATATATATATTGACTAAATAAATAATTGTATTCACCTTATTCCATCTGAATTCATTCATTCCAGGTAACAAAGAAGAAGTTGGTATGAAACAATTAGTTTACCGCTGCTTGATATGTTTGGGAGATTTGTCACGATATATGTATGAACTAAACAAACTAGATTTATATTATTCAACAGCTTGTCGGTATTACAAACAAGCATTAAACTATAAACCAGCAAATGGACTTCCGCATAATCAAATTGGAAGATTGGCACTATCCAATAACAAACATTTAGATGCTGTTTACCATTATGTTCGATGGTAACCTATATATAATATTATAATAATAGGTACATTCATAGGGTTGCCATAAATACCTCAAACAGATTCAGGGCATGCAACAAAATTAGCAGATTAAGTCTTCTACACGCACTATTTGTTTTTTCAATAATTATCAACATAAAAATATTACACGCACAGCATATTTTGTTCACCGGCACAAAAATAATTAATTATGGAGCTTTTTTATGTTGCTTCAAACATTTAACGAAAACTAAAATGGATTTCTAACTATTAAGTAAATTATATTAAAAGGTTAGATTAGGATAATAACTGAAAACTATTATGAAACCAAATAGAAAAAGAAAATAATATGTACAATATACACCAACGGGTGTAGCTAAGGGTTAAATATTATAATAATTAATTCTGCATCAGCCACCAATTTTTCTTCTTTTTTAATATTTGTCCACTTGTATTTACACTGAGAATTTGTTTATGTTTTGTAAGTTTTAATAAGTAAGTTTTTTATGCGGTCTGTCACCGTGATAACTTTGTATATAGCCTTTCAATAAAATTGAAATAAAATGTTTTACTTTGTTGGTATTTTGATTTAAAGAGTGAAAGTCCTAGTTTATGACAACCCTATACATTCATTTTATAGCCAATTCTAATATTATTTTGAATATTTCTAGTGTTTTTAGCATTGAACCATTTGAAGGAGGAGAAAAAAACTTAATATTATCATTGCAACAAAAGTCTGAACCAGTTGGAAACGTATTTTTAGAAAAACTGTTTTCTGTTTTTGATTTATGGTATACTGGAAAAAAAGATAGTGGGCAAGAGTTAGATAAAGTAAATTTTACTTCCTGTTATATTGATCTAATAATATACATATAATTATAGCTTTTTACAATTACCCTTATAGATATATTCTAGCATTATAAGCTTTCTGCAGAATTTTGATGATTTTAAGAACAAAAATAGTACATCTGATAAAAAAAAAGAAATTAATAAGGAAGATACCCTAACACCTGCAGTTAAGGATACTATACAATTTTTGTCAACTAATGAAAATATATTCAAAATTGTTGTTATCATAATAGCGTGCTTAAACAAGTTACATAAAGAAGGTAATGATGATTATATTTTATATTTTATATCTTATTGTTAAGATATAGAGATCACTTTATGCATACAGAGTGATTTTTTAAGCATACTCATTACTCACCCTCATTTTTCATCTTTAACATGCTGGCAGTCAGTCGCAAAGCGATATGTATTACCAACACACCAAGCATATTTTTCCATGTCATTCTAAATTTGTATATTATGCTATTGTTTTTGAAAAACATTTAAAAATTACATTTTGTGATGTTACAAACTTCTATTTCTCAAGTTATATGCCCCTTTTTACTCCAAATTATTTAGTGGATGACTTTCTTGATAATTGTTATGTATATATCTGATGAGTGGTTTCTGGGTTATTACAATGTTTATACTAAGGATAATGATACAAAAATATAATAGCTATATTCCTAATGTAATATTAGATATAGTATTTATTATATTTGGACCATTCTTATAAATTATTTACAGGTAGATCAATATTAAATAATTATAAAAATATCCAATCCCCCATTTCTACTTAGTCCATTACCATAAATATATTTTCCTTAGTACACAAAGTAAGTTATATAACTCAATAACTACGCTCAAATTTTGATTAAGATATATCAAAAGCCTCAAAAAAATACCTGTAAAATAATTATATGTGAAAAGGAAGAATTTAAAAAACAGAAGTTTGTATTGTTACAGTATCATCCTTTACTGTAACATTGGATGTTAATTATTTAAAAATATGGTCTTCAAATGTATTTCAAATTTCTAAAAATCATAATTTGAATAAATACATCATTTGAGCATAAAAATAGGGTGATCATGCTTCAAAAATCATCCTGTATATGTTAATATTGATGTTGGTTTATCTAAAGTTAATAGTCTCTGAAACTTCTGGACTGTTTTCATTAAAATTTTATCATAAAATAGCAGGGATGGAAAACGTTATTAATTTTTTCGTTTTTGTTTATTGATTTAAAAAATATGGTTTTTGTTTAACGTTTTTAAACGTTTTTGATTATTACGTTTTTAAAAACATTATTTTCCTATTGTTTCCAAATAACGTTTTTGATAATATATTTTTCTTATATATATTATATTCTTATAATTTATAACTTTTAACTTTTAAGTTATAATAGTAACATGCAATATATAAATGCGCTTAAAAGTTGATTAAAATTAATTATTATATATACATAAAAAAAAAACAATATATACTTATATTATATACAGAACATATTATATTCTTATAACTTATAACTTTTAACTTTTAAGTTATAATAGCAACGCGCAATATAGAAATGCACTTAAAAATTAATTATTCTTAATATTTAAATTTGAAATTAAAATGTTTTTAAAGTTAAAGATTAAAAAGTAAAGACAAGTGGAATTTTTTTCGTGGTATAAATAATTTTATAATTTTATAATGTATAATACTATATACAATTTATTTT
>NC_042494.1:6498716-6529955 GCF_005508785.2 Acyrthosiphon pisum
TGGAACTTGGAGTGTTTGCGTTTGTAGAAAGTTTTTGCAGCATTTTGAACTGTTGGGATGGCTAGATCTTTATGTAGAGTGCCGTTAGATACATAGTAGGGAGCTTTTGTTATTTGACGGAGACATTTTGATTGGAAGATTTGAATTTTGTTTAAGTTGGACTTTTTGGCTCCACCCCAGAGTTGGATACCGTATGTCCAGATCGATTTGAGTAAGAGTTTGTATAATAGTAGCTTGTTTTTTAAATTGATGTGTTGTGATGTGAGGAGATATCGTAATTGGCGAGAGCGATTATTTAAGGCAAGTCTCTTGTTGTGGGTGTGAGTTGCCCGAGTTAACCTGCGATCTAAATGTAGACCTAAGTATCGAACATTTTGGGCGGTTAGGAGAGGTACATGGTTGAGGTAGATGGGAGGGCAGACTATTTGCTTTAGTGTGAACGTACAATGGATGGATTTTGTTAACGTTTATTTAATAATCCAATGTGTTACTGACAAAACACGGATGATTATAGTAAATAGTAGGTACCTATAAATATCTATGTGACAAAATAATATTTTGTAGTATGTTAACATTTGTTCAATGCAATATTTTGTGACATTGTTACAGTTTGTGGTCATTATGAGATGGCTGGACGAGTTAAATAATTTTTTTAACTAATGAATACAAAAAAATTTGAAGTTAAAAGTAAATTAACTTAGTTTTAAGATCGGTTTCATTAATATTTTGAATTCTTACCTACCCAAAATCAAAAACATAGTAAAATTAATACATAAGAGTAATATTGACAAAAAAAACCGAAGAAGGCTGTTTAATAGCAGTTAATAATTATTTAGATTCAAATTTGGTGAGATTATGTCACCAAAATTGTTATAGATGTCAAACTGACTTATCAGTCATCTGATATCTTGTTGTAATAACGTTAAAAGATTTTAAATTAACATTTTTTACTTGTACATATATTTTACGTTGCACATAAAATATATTTTCTAATTTAATATTTATTTTTTATATGTTGGTTTACCCCTCATTTAAGTGTTAAATGTGCTGATAATAACTAATTGTTTTCCTCTATTAAAGCCCTTAAATATTTTTGAAAATGTCTAATAAATAATACTTATTTCCAGAGTCTAAATACATCCTAAAAGCTGAGTTATTCTTTTTATCACTAATGGAACACTTAATTGGGCATAGTGTAACTTACTGTGTAAAAAACTTACCGCTGTTAGTTAATCCTAATATAGACCATGTAAAATTAAACCGCAGACGTCGTAGGCGTGGTTTTAGACAAAATTCTTCTCCAGATTCTCAAGAATGGAGTGGAGGTTAGTATTTTTTTAATTAATATGTAATTTTTATTATATTTAATATTTGTAAGATGATTATAATAAAGTATTCTAGTAAATGATCATTTGATTCTGTATTAATATTTTAAAAACAAAATTGTATGATAATTAGATGAAGCAGAAAGTGTAATAAGTCCTGATGACGAATCAGATGATGACAGTGAAGAAGAGATGTTAATATTTGATATGAAAAGACCCAATGATGACAAATCAAAAAATGGTTAGTAATAAAAAAATATTTGTTGTTACTATCTAAATAAATGTGTTGTTAATTTTATTACAGAATCTGACGGGTCGAATGATAGTGGTACATCATCATTTGGTTGTGAAAATAAAAGTAATTCAAAATCTCCGTTATCAAACATACCATTTATTGAAACCATAAAGGTATTAATATTTTTATTTTATTTTTTGTCTGTAATAGATTAATAATTACAATAATTTACTTTATTTTAGATATATTTTGATTGGATTCAACCAAACATAGATTCCATAAATCCTGAAGCTTCAGTTGAATTCTTTAACAATACTGTTACACTTTTAAATTACTTGTCGCAAGCTAATATTGAAGACTCATTCTTAGATATTGACACCAATCGGTTTATGTTACCAGAAGAAGTGCATTTACGTGGCATGACTGTTTTTTCCAAGTCTAAAAAATACTGTGGAGAATATGATCACAATATTTGTACTAAAAATGAGGTAGGCAATTTTTTTTCATTGAGCATTATTAAATATATTATCTAATATGAATTTGTAATTTTTATTTCATATTTGATGTGTTAAAAGACATTTTAATTTTTAATATATAAACAATAAACTTATCATTATGAGAAGGAACCTCAGCAGTTAGTTTGGAACACTGTTTAACCATTTTACTGCGCTATACTTATTTCATCTATTAGTAAAAATATATATCAACTTCATTTGTTTAAAAAATATATATTTAAGACAATAATAAATTTTAAAAAAAAATGACAAGCATATAATATTATTGTCCTAAAACATTTTATTATTTATTTATAAATGCCAATCAGCAATTTTGTGTTTACAGTTTAAATTTTAGTTAACATGTAAAAGATATTTAATTTATTATTTATAATACACAGTAGGTCCTAAAAGTCTTCTGAACAGATACAACTTAACCACTTATCTACTTTGAATTCAATATTAAGTTCAGGTAATTTATTAACGACCACAATTAATATAATATAATATGTTTGCCTAGGTCTGTTTTCTATGTAAAAATGTCTACTGCAAATACCCATGATATTCTTTAGTACTGTTGCATATATTATATCTTACTTATTATAAATCCATCTTTACTGACACAAAATGTGTAGGCCATACTTTTTAAATACTTACTATGGCAAAATCTTTCAATTTCGTAAATACCAAGTGTATTCAAAGTGTTAATTAAATATTCATTAGTTAATAACAATATTATCATTCACTTTTTATTATAGGGAATGGTTCGATTAATACATATATTACATTGTGCAGAAGAAATAGCATCCAACAATGTATTATTCACTTATGACAAAATCAAAAAATGGTTTTCAATATGTGGTTCTTTAAAACAAGTAAGTATCAATATAATTTTTTAGTATACAAATAGTTCATCTGCATATTACTCAGTTGATAAAAGTCTTCCGAAGTCTATTAAACAATAACATTTATATGTATACTATTATTACATTTAAATAATACAATTTAAGTTGGTTATTACCTGTTATGCTTATTAAAGTGAATATTTTAGATTCTGAGCGAAGCAATGGATGTATTGAGTATACAAGGATGTGTGTTTTTCTTTAAATCTATATACACGAAAAGTAGTCAAAAAAATGATTTGATTTCCAACTTTAAGGGTGGTTTCTGATAACAAATGTTATATAGTTGGTACTTTTAAGAGGTCTTCATAAGAGTTGTATTTTTAAAATTTCCCACAGTTTTAAAAAGTGTCAGGAAAAACAAAACAAAGAGTTAAGAAAAAACCGGAATTTTTAGGCAAAACCAGTTTTTGACAAAATCAATTAGGTTTTTTTGTCGGAGATCGAAAACAAATATTTCTCGCCACATGTTTGTATTAACATTTTCTATACTTGGTATAACTTTAAAAATATTTTTACTGTTATTGAGCTTTTTATAGACGTTTGAAATTTAATTTATTTTAGATTTTTCTATAAAAATTTCGGTATGTGAAAAAGATAGAATAAAACAAGTTTTCTCATACTGTAACCAAAAAATCTTAAAAATCTATAAACATAAATTGTATTGTTTAAAATGCACAGAAAAGGTAGCTTACAAAGTTTATACTGAAACCAAACAATTAAATATATATTATATATTTTTTGAAAATATTAAATTAATCTACCGTAGTACTAATAATAAAATAAATTACTAATGCAATATCAGTATAATTTATTAAATTATATCTAGTAATATTGGTTGATAGGTTGTCTCCGCTCAGAATCGTTTGTATACAATAATATATCATTGAATTCAAATTTAATACATCATCCATTAGAATGACCCACTTGCCACTTACTATACAGCAGAACATTACCCACTTTCCCACCATTTACTATTAAATTTGTATTAAATGTTTTTTATTATTAAAATCAAAAATATAATTTATACTGGTGGTTTTAATTAATTTAAAACATTAACAAAGAATTTTATATTATACTTAAAATCATTGCCTTTTATTGATATTTTAATCACTGAAACCTTTACATACCGGATACTCTCAGTTACTGAAATTGTGTCCGTTACTCGGAGGTGTTCACTGTTATGAGATTTCAGTTTCTAGTTTGTTACAAAAGAACGTACGTTCTGTGGAGGTATACACTTTTTAGAGGTGTCTGTTAAGGAAGCGTTCACTGTACTCTTCTACAAACTTAAAATCTTTTTTGACATTTAATCAAATTGTAGACAAAAATCTGTTGTTAACAAAGTAATAACGCTGTATTGAAAATAATATAGCCATTGAATTAATCAACGCAATATAGTGGTCGTAAAAGTGTTGGCTTATATAGGTACCTAAATCAACTATGTAAATATAACAAAGTAGTTGAGCACCTATATCCCAGATTAAAAAAAAAACCGTGTCTACCAGTCTTAGGATTTCAGTAGAGTTTATGAAAGTAGCAAAAGGTTTTTCTTTCTTTTTTTTTTTCGTTTTCTGCCCTCTGAAAAATACGACATTTACTGCGACAAACGAAAGCGCGAGATTGGAATAGCAAAGTCTGTCTTGTAAATATTCATGAGACTGTATAGAAGATAAAAACTAAAATATATATATAAAATATAAAAAAAAAAAGAAACAAGAAAAAAACCTGCCCTTTTCACCGGGTATATAATATATATTGAGTAAAATCCACCCCTAGCTGTTGCAACACAATAAAGCAGTTTGAAGATGTTGAAAGCGGATCTCGCCAATAACGATTCCAACGGCGTAGTCGGGTTTATATTATATCTTATACTTTCTTCTTTCTCCCCGGTTTCCCTTTTCCATCTTTCTTTCCTTTGCGAGCTTTGCAGCTACAAAGTGATCCGGGAGGGATGTGTCACCCTCGCTAGAGCCGTCAAAGTTTTTATGACCGTCGACCCGCCCCTTGTGTAGCGGGGGAGGCATAACTGTAATAGTTGGCATGCGGAGCCCCAATATTACGCTCCTTACGCGTTTTATGGGTTTATTTATTGCGTCCTCTAAAACTCTTATTAACAATGTCTCGCACACAAACGACTGCGGCAAGGTTGTTAAATCTTTTCTTTATTGGAACTTCTGCTCTTTTATACCCTCCCCCCTTGCATTCACTTTCACAATGAAAATTAATTGTAAGAGCTCGCGTTCAAGACCTAAACTTATATTGACCAGTGACACACTATACGACTATCGCCAGCCAATTGACCAATTTATTATACTTTTAGGTTATAGTTTTATGGTTCAAATGCACGTTATTTATTATAAGACCTGCTGGTTAAGTAATTTACCATGTTTTTCAATTATAGCAATCTATAGGTAGTTTGTGATAACGTGTTTAGTGAACATTAAATAAAATGGTACATATCATCAATAATTATTTTCCTCAAGTATCCTGTATAAAATAAATAGATTAATATATACTCACTGTTTATAAATAATACAAATAAAACAATTTTAGGGTACCAGCCTATTGAGTATTCTTAATATTCAATTATTTTACAAAACAACACAAATAGATTATTAAAACAATTGTTATGTGAAAAAAAAATCCATAACTTAACTCAGTGTTAGAAAATGAAATATCCTTAAACAAAAAACAAATATATAATATATATTATATAATAATATACTCCACATTATGTCACTATTAGTTGTTGTTATGACATTTCTATTTTCTAAATAGGTAAGTAAGATAAAAAAAAGAATAATATTAACATTCAACAATATTTTGTAATAAAATTAAATCACTGCATAAAACAGTAAAATACCAAATTAAATTTCAAAGTGTGTAAACGTCAACACCTTAATGAAAACGTTTAGTAAGTCTAAGGCAGGACATAACACATAAACAAGTATATACTGCTTTTGTTTATTCTTTGAGAGTTAAATTTCAATGAAATAAAATGTACCCCCGCTTCAGCCTCAGGGGATGAAAGAATCACAAGAATCCCGTCTCCTTTTCCCATTTAGTACAGTAATAGCTTTGGGAAGCGGGAGAAAGAAGCGAGCAAAAGCCCCGGCGTTGTGCGGGCGTGTCACCGTTAGCCGACCGGCGAGAGGACGGAGGTCGGGGAAATTTATAACCGTAAAGCTTTGAGGTTAGGGGTCGTAAGGGAGCCCTTTTGCCGAGCGTTTAACCGTATTCCATTATCGTCGTACGGTCTGCCGGTTTTATGACTATATTCGAGGGACGATAAAAGATTCCAGACGTATTAAATACGGTCGACAAAACGGAAACTAGAATGAACATGGACTCGAATCGCAGACGACGGTTTTATCGTCTTCACTCTACTGTAATAGTAGTAGTAGTGGTAGTAGTAGAAGGGCGGTGGGAATCGTAATTTCAGAGCCATTCTGGAACGTTATAACCGTTGAAAACAAATAAACCGAACCTCGTCGTCATAAGACATTTTCATTTTATTATCGTACCGCTCGTGTACCTCTACCTATTTATACTCTATTTTATTTTCGTGTTTTTCTTATAGACCGATGAAAAATCATTAAAAGACGCGAAAAGAGACAAACAACACGTGATGGGTCAACTGTGGCTCCGGTCGGAAGTGGACAATCTGGAGTATAAGATGAAATACTCCTCGAGAAAAAAGTCATTACCCACATGCATCGTGATCGATACAGATGCTTTGATTAATTATTCGTTGATAATCAAGAAACTTGTTAACAGCACCAAGTTTATTGTAGTAGTACCCGCAATCGGTATGTACTATGTACCTTATACGTTTATTGACACCATTTTCGCTAAGAACATAATTCTCAACGTATTTTTTTTGTTATTTATTTTTTATTATTATTATTATTTTGTTTTAGTAATATCGGCATTAGACGAACAAAAGAAACTAAGCAAAGAAGTCAGGTTGACGATACGTTGGTTAGAATTTCAGTTGCAAGAGGGAAACTGCAACTTAAAGTCCCAAGGAATACATGAATCATTACCAATTAAACTAGATGGTCCACCGAAATTGAGCAAAGAAATTTGGCAAGCAATAATTACTTAAATTACCTACTTCAAAATTTCTATTAATGTATTCATGGTGTTTTTTGTTATATTTACAGTAATTTCAAACATATTTTGGAATGTTGCAACTATTTTACAGAAGAATATGGTGAGAATACAGGACTTGTTACGTTAATTACAGGGTCAGACGACCTAATGGAATCACCAGAGCTCATGGAAATGGCTAAATCAGTCAGTGAGTAGTTGTTTTCATTTATAAATAATACATGGTCTATGTTTTATGATGTTCATTATTTATGACTAAATTTTATTTTTAGAAATCAATATTGAACACATAAAGACATTCCAATACCAATTAAAAACAGTGAAAAACAAAGGATGAAACATGGTTTTGGTTTAAAATATTGATTTTTATTGTTCACTCAATGGTGCATCAATGTATACAATGACAAGAATTTGGTTGTCAATCACACCGCGCTGTTTTGAACACGTGGATCAGATTTAACTTACGGGAATATTGAAGACCTCGATGAACTTATTTTTTACATCCGTTACGAATATAATATATAAATCAAGGTTAAATCCAAAAACGAGAAAAACGTTTTTTTTTTTTATTATTATTATTATTATTATTATTATTATTATTATTATTGTGTTGTATATACTTTGCGTACAACATTATTATATAAAGAAGATTTCAAGGTATAAAATGTTGTATACCTGACCGATGATGACCATTTAACTGTTCGTCATAACGACTATGTCCAACTTTCCTCATCGTGCTTATACGACGTGTAGTAAATCACGTTAGTAGGTATACATGTAGTTTATTATTTTATAAATACCCTTTTTTTTATAAATTTAATACATTTGAATGTTATCATTTTATCAATATGATGTTTAACTCTTCTTTCTAAGGTTTTTATTTTCATTTTATAGATCTTATTTTCAAACGATTAAATATAGATTTAATAATGCTTGTAGAAATCCAGCTTGTTTATCTTTTTCATTATTTACCCACCTGAACCTCCGTGCAAAAGCGGCGATTATTATTACGTCGTTTTTATTTTTTTTGAGGGTGTGGCTCAGCGGCACTCGTTGTTTGTCCAATGTTCCTTTTGTTTATCCGGAGGAAAACGATTTTTGAAAAGTGTTTACCGACCGGAAGTTAAGTACCTACTCTCCGCGGCGGTATACGGTATTACCAGCCGTAGTTGTAGTGGCGGTGTAGTGTGTATTATACTCGTCAGACTCTGGATCGCAGCTATGTCAACACTACATCGGTGCCGTTCTGGTGAGGACGCGTGCTCCGATTTGTGACGCCGCCGGAGATGAGCAAGCGAAATTAATAGGACGAATGGATGGGACAAGTATGGGGGAGGGATGCTCAATCGTGACGTCTCAATAATAACGACAGTGCCGCTGACGAGAGGGTCGAAATAGTGATGGTGGTGGTATTTTTTTTTCACATCTACCCAGGCCATTATCGTTTTACAAAAGGCACGGCGGTGGCGCGTATATGCAGTAGGTAGTAGTGTATATTATATAAAGTATAGTGTATAATATATATATATATGCGTATATAAATGTACGTGTGTATTGGAGTTAGGTGTATACATGGGGAGCGTCGCGTTGTGTAATAATAATAATTAGACGAAGGAGGGTGCAGCCGGTGTGCGTGCATGTACACGCCTCAAACCGTACATATACACGGGGTCGAGCAACCCCTTTTTTCGTAATTGTTTGCAGCGCCGAGTGTAGGCACATAATATATATATGTATACTATACAATAAGGTTTTTTCCCCCCTCTAGTGCTATATAGCTATCTGTTAATCCGTTATATTTATTATTCCCCGTCGTCGCGGTACTACAACTGCACGGCTATAGTTTAATACGCCATTAGCGTTCAATTTCGCGTGTGTGCGACGAGGGTTTATGTACATATTGTGTGCGTGTGTGTTTTTTTTTATCTTCCACCCACCCCGGGCGGCCGCAAAACGAATGGGGTGAAAAATGAACAGGGCACACACGCCCGGCGCGGATAATCCGCGGGATTAATGTCAACAATATTATTCCGCGGCGGCGGTCCGTGCAAAAAGACTGTTAGTCAAACTACACGACCGTATAATATACATATTATTACTACTGTTATCGTTGTTATCTACGTCGCGCTCGCCGAGGGGTTGCTGCTTTGTATATACGCAGTAATTGCAGAGTGTACAGGGTATCTACCCTGCGCCGGCGACAACGATATGATAATTTATTTCATAACGGATTCGAATTTCAAAATGTGTATATAGGTACAAATGGTTATACGCGCGTCGGATGATTTTGACTCGGACATTTAGTTTGTCGGTAAATGGTAATACGATATTTTTACAACTTTGTTTTGGGTTCTCGTAGTGCAAAATAATGAATTTTTCGAAAAACCAACATATTTTGCCACAATATATTTTATAGTTTGATACACTCGTTTCCTATTTATAAATAAAAAACTTTTTAAATAATCTAATCGAATCTAATCAGAATTTGTTATTCAACGATTATGACCAGCTGTCACTGGACCAACGAGGCCAATCCAAAAGTTTTCACGCTGCTGGATCGTGTATATTTTTTAAGATCTGTGTGCTCGTTTATACGGTCTCTGGGCAACAGCGTTGCGATATATCATCTCTATATGAACGCCTTATGTCCATAAACGTACGATTGAAATGTTTAATTTTTGAAAAAAAAAATGCTGTGATTATGAAATACCGAAGAGATGGACTCAACGAAAAGTATTTATAATCGTAAATGTATTTAACAATATATAGATTTATATTTTAAATAACAACTATAGGTAACATTAGTAATATTTTCGTGAGTGCCATTCATGGATGATTTCTCACATTCATCTTTTTATGTAGTTATTGTATTTATTACCATTCACTAACGGGCTTATAAATAAATATGTAAGTACGTAATTATTGTGCCCTATAAGCATAGATTGTAGTTATATATAAAATAAAGAAAAAAAGTAACATTTTAATTTGTTTGACACTAACCTAAAATAAATGTATAATGGCGCGTTGGCTTTACTAAAGAAAATAATATATACGTAACCACGATGTCCATGATTGTTGGAAAACAATCACGCGTTTGGATACATTTTGTCGAAATAACGCCCTTGGTAGTTAGGTTATAGTATGTTATAATTTTCCTAAAAACGTAACATCGTGAATATAATGTTTGGTGATTTAATCCAAATTCATAAATTCATAATTTTATTATTGAAATATTGTCTTAAAAAATAAATATCACACTTGTAAGATACCTAAAACATATTATAATATGGGTACGTTAGATTGTTATATGGACATTATTCATTAATACATTATATTTTTTATAGACTTTTTATACTACAACATTGGTGTAGCTAAATAGCCTATCCAGGACGCCGTGTGATCATCATTTTATTTTTATTAAAATAAGCAAAATCACGAATAATACTGCAAAATGTATAATCGAGCCGATATGAAGCTTAAATAATGTCTTGGTAATCAATAATTTCAGATTGTTTGATCGATGTCAGCTCATTATTTGTTTATTCCTCTGAGCCTTACGACAGAAAATTTGCGTTCAGCTGAACCAATCTTGCGTTGTTAGATTTAATATTATTATAGTAAATTGACCAATTATCAAACCTAAAAATTAGAAACATTAACTTTGTATATGGCTTTTTTATGATATTTTAATTGTTATACAAATTATGGGTAGGTATTTAAAATATTACAATTTAAAAATGACTTGCATGGCAGAAAATGTTAGCTATACAAAAGTTTGATAATAAGTCAATTCACTCTAATATAAAAGCTGACAACACAAGATTGATTCGGCTGAATGCAAAATTGCCATGTTGTGTGCGGGTTAGAGAGAGAAAACAATTAACAGTGCACTGACATCCACTAACCGTAACGCCATTGGTAAAGTATTTATAATTATTTACCTAATAAAACAGACCTGGCCGCGATCCAAAATACAGATGACTTATGCACTAAACGCTGCAAATATTATACAGACACACAATTTTCCAAACAAATTAATAGTGTATACCATATTTAATTAAATATAAAGGACGACTCCTCGTCAAAATGCACCATCCTATAAATCGATCGGTTAAGGCTTAAGGGAGTGCTTAGTGATGAAATTATGTATAAAGATTGGTTTAAAATATAATCGAGGCCGGGAGCGTGGTTTTTTAAAATTAACTTGGCTAAGTAGGTATATCTCAGGACAGTCCACTGGCCCAACAAGTATGCAAAAATATAGGTAATACATTATAATTTTAAGTCTATATACTGTCCCATGATAAATATTTATACAAAAGCAGTTGCTTAGTAATTAAATCTGGACTATGATAATAAGTATAATAACGGGAAAAAAGTTACCATGTCTATGAGTAGCGTGATATAGGCAAAACATTCACACACACACACACACACACACGGTCGATAGACCGAGTGGAACGACATAATAATTTATGAATAGGAAATTGATCATAGGAATTATAGGCATTTTGAGATCTGTAGCATAACTATTAGAAAAACTATGCGTAAAATAAAAAACAAAATCAACAAAATGTATCGAGATCACCCCGATTTACGGTATAGCAATTAATATATCTCTGTCTAACACATATTTAATTGCCATAGAAAATGGAAATCGTGTTTTAAAATTTGGTTTGGTATTTGCCTTCACTTAATTTTCCACAAAAAAAGATTTGAGAGCCTCTTGACACGCCTGGCTTCCTGGCTTACGCAATAATATTCAGTGTTCAATAAGTTTTGAAGTATGTCTATACGCGCGGTGTGCGACTACAATAAAGATCATAACGATATATCAGCATATCAAAACATTTTAAACGCCTCGTGTACGATATAACAGTGAATATAACATGTAACTACATTATTTCTATGTAATATAATATATGGTTTTGCAATAATGTTATTGCAGTGTATAATTACGGGGCCGCGGCGAGGGAGATCAAGTGGCGGCGGAAGCGGGTGCTGTGTATATAAGAGCCCGGTTACCCGAGAGTCGGTCCTCTCGCAAAACACTGCAACGCACCTAAATATATAATATATTGTACACAGCAGTGGCTGTGTTAATAATTCCCATCAGCGGCGGTGGCGGTGAGGTAGGTATGTACTCGTATATATATACAGAAGTACAATGCCAGGTAGCGCGTCGTATGCACATATTTAATATTATAATTGTCTTCTCGACGGCCGAGACCCGCACGCTTTAAATACGTTTCGCGGTCTTGCCGGGTGGAATAACGTTCGTCGTCGAGTGCACCGTTAACGGCAACGGCGGATGTGCGGAAGGAAGGGAGGGAGGAAGGGGAGCGCCTTTATAGTCGTCGTCGCCACCGCGGGTTTTATTTAACCGAGCTTTTTCGTTAAGTATCCGACGAGAGCCTCGTGGTCTTGTGTATATATTTTATAGCGAGAGAATGAGACAGAGAGAGAGAGAAAGTGTGGAGGAGTGTGAGCGAGACGTACGATTGTGGGGGGCGGAAGGGAGCGCTTGTTGTGTTTTTGCACTCGGCGGCAAAACTCTTTTCATATTCCCCTTTTGCAGTGTGTATATATGTGTGTGTGTTGAGGGCGGACGACGGAGAAGGTATGAATAAGAGCGTATATATTATATACATGCACAAAGTCAGAGGACAGACACGGTGGCGGCATCCTCTATACATATATACGTATATATGATAATATTATATATAATGACTGTGAATCTCACTGGCGCGGTCTCCCACTCACCCGACCACTGCAGCTGGCGGAAATCGGTTCTCCTCTCGGAGCTCCGGCCTTATAACACAATTATTACCCTCGAGACTCAACGGCGTCGGCATCCTATCGCCTTTGAAGAAACAGACGAAAGTTTTAATTTGCGTCTGAAACACTGCGAATCCCCCAAGGCCCGTCACGGGGTATGTATATATTTATGATACATTGTATAGGCAAGCCGCAGGTACATATATATATATGCAGTCTGAGAGCTCAGCTGTCGGTCGCCAGGAAAACTTATATAAAAAGCCCAAGGCAGTGGACCCGGATCGCGGATTTGCGTATCCTCCTCGCGTACACATCGCGCGCTCCTTAAGCCGTATTGTCTTACACTCGCGTGATGTACCTATAACGACCGAAATCGACTGTAACGATGGGACAGGCAATAAAAACTATACGATTGAACTTCGCAAATACCTACCATATATACCTTCAACGCGCGTTCAGTTACTTAGCGATCATATTATTATATTCAACAAAATAAAAACGAAGAGGGTTATTATGTTCGGGACGACGACGGCCGACGACCCACGACGCGGAACCACTGACGTCCCTCGCGCGCCTTTGCGGTGGCGGTGGCGGCGACGGTCGACCGCATTTGCGGCCAACTCGAACGGAAAACGCATACACATGTTACGCGCACACCGCGTTAATGCGACTTTCGGTTTGGGTCAGTGCTCCCCACGAGCGCGCGCGCATATATAATTTACGGTATTCTCGACTACTCTCGTGCGAGTAGTTTCCGGCACGATAATAATAATAATAATAATATAACACCACGACTGCACGTATATCATACACACACGTTATCGGAGATGGCAGTATATGCTATTACTTTGTTATGGATACATATTTTCTACCTATTCGCCATTGTGCCTGGTTTGATATTTTAACATAATAATCGTATGCGTTCGTTGTATCTATAGAGGTAAACAGTGTCTTGCGTCTGTATAGATACGTCTTTTCTGTGGTTTATCTTTTTACTTTTTATATTATACACTACGTTGTACTTGTATATATTGTATATTTATTTTTGCGACTTCATTATTCAATCAAAAATATCAATAATTTATTTAAACAACTATGGACACGTTTTTACTGAAGTAACAATATGATGTCAATATAGCTAATTGACGGAATCATAAAACAAGTTTAAAAGGATCTGCACTTTGCAACGAACTGTTTTTGAATTTGTAACGAAAAATAATAATAGTGCATATACCTAATTGTGTGTATGATGTTTGGGTATATAATTTATGGGTAGGTAATAATTGTTGTCATCATCTGGATCTCTAACAAAGATGAATTAATATTATCATCATCACTTCACACTCGTAGTATTTCTAGAGTCTCAAGTTCTGTGCTTTTGTACTGAAATCGATAACCATCTAGGCGATAATTCCTCTGTTCTTTATATGCTTAATTTAAAATCTTTAAGAGATAGAAAGGTCGATTGCAGTTTTGTGTTTTTGTCAAAATTAATCAATTTTCAAACTAATGCTCCTACAATATTAAACAAAGTCCCTTTCTAGTTTCTTGTCCTTCCGTGGAACTATCACCGATTCCATTTCTTTCTCATTTCAGTTTGCCTTGTTATTTATTTATAAATAGTCTAATGCTAAGAAAAATAATGTTGACTTATTATTCCCAGTTTGATTTTTATATCAATTTATTATGTTGTCTAATGGTTATAATCATTTCTACTTCCACAATTCTATAATATATCTTTTGTGTGTTATCTATAAATGCTTGAATTGGGCCTTACCAGTATTATAAAAATAAATTAATAAATTAATTAATTTTTAAATTTTAGACATTTTATTAGTTCGTTCGTAAGTCGGGTAATTATTAACTAACATGTGACTTCAAACGCTTTGTCCAAACCCGTTGTTAAAAATACGTTAATGCAGACAAGTTTATGATAAAATGTAATATATATATATATATATATATTATATATGACTTCTAAACAAAATGTGTGTAGTACATGTATTATGTATACCTATATAATATGCATGTATATTATATACATAACATGAGAAGCGTGAAATCAAATCACGCGCGTATACGGTTTTTGGTGGGATTACGCAGTGGGGAAAGAGGACGCAGAAGAAAAGTGTTTCGTAACCGCCAAAAACTTAGGAGCTGAGGGGGGCTCATGACTCGTGTTCCAAATATAATATACCATTTTATCAATCTACAGTAATAAACCAATAAGGGTTGTACGAGTAAACCCACCGGATGTATAGTGTGCGTATATATAATAATAAATGTTTATTATTTGAAGAAGTATATTATTATTATTAGGTATACATTAATACGTACCTCTGACGTAGAGTAGATTGATGCGGGCTCGCGTATGAGTGCAGCGCCGCGGAAGAGTCATTAAGGGTTAGCCACCATAAATATAATATTTACATATATGATGTGTATGTGTGTGTGTGTGTGCGTGTTTATACGCGTGGGTTACATTTGCATTGGTAGCTATATTAGATTATATATATAAAGGGTTCACCCTGTATATATACGCTTGTTCTTGGCGATGATAAATTGAATTACTCGCAAAAGGGATTCTTTGGTGGCGCACCGTGCGGGGCGCGTTGTATCAACGGACTCAAAGATGAGGCGTTGGTATGAAGGGATACGGTTAGAGCAAGCGCCCCTCGATCTATGATACGCGGCGACGGTTATTGCGAGTCTAAACAGGAAGCCATATTATGTATATATATACATAATATGAAAATAAATCTATATACATACAAACGCTGAGAGAAACTTCGGTGGAGACTAATAGTACCACCGCCACCGGGTATATATTATTATTATTATTATTATTATATCCACGAGGGTCAGGAGGATAAGTTGATCAAAGACCTCGCGTCTAAAGCGAGATTTTAGCTGGATAACACTAATTGGGATCAAAGTGCTCCGTCCGCAGTATATAATGCGCTGTTGGAAGAGGCAGCGTTGCACCGCAATAGAAGACGACCGAAGGCTTTTATACCTTCTATATACTATACATCGTGTATTATGTGTTGTGTGTGTGTGTGTGTGTGTGTGTTGCTGTATACAAAAACCGTATAATTATCATCGGAGCACCTACCTAGTTGTGCATTACAGCTTTGAAAGCATTTATATATATATATATATAATAGTATTTGAGAGTTGTAGGACTAAATTATTTTTTCTGGCCAGGGTATTTAATATAGGTACTGTATATTATACATGCTAAAATATAAAAAAAATTGAGGTGGATATACGATATCGTGGGAAGAGGGGGTGGGGACTGCACGAGTGCCCTCTTTCAATTTTGACAAAAATATAAGGTTGCAGATTGTTTATGCATGTTGCCTATAAAGTTACGAATTAATTGCAAAATGTTGGTACAAGTTTTGTGCAGTTATCATGGTATGGAGAGACCGATACTTCACGCACGTCTGCAATGGTTATAAATTCGTTTCGTGTAACGTTTAAAAATTGAAATTGAATTTTGCATACTTCATGGATTTTACAGTTATGTTTTTACTACTTTGTGACACAATTTAACTCCTATAAACTGTAATATAAGATTTATAAGTCGGCTTATTTCAATTGTTAATTAATATACTACGGAATATTGTCGTCGTCGTCAGTCAGATTGTCTGAGCATCGTCGTCTAGCAGGTATCAATTACCGAGGATACATTATTACAATAATAACCTATTTTGTACTAATATATATATAATATATAGTTTATAATAAGGGCAATTATTGGCTTAGTTCGAACATAATATAAAGATTAGAGAGACCTACATTATCCACCACCATCTGTCCATTGCATTATGTGTATACACTATGCCTACGCACTGAACGGAACAATGAGATTTCAATTACCAAATACGATTCGTAACTCATCACTGCTTTCAACCTCTAAGTTTAATCAGTTATTAAACCATACACAAATAACATATATATATATGCAGCTGCTACATAAGCAATACGCCAATAAACCTACAACATACTGTACTACACCCTTTATACTTATTATAATTATTATATAACCATAATATATACGATTACAAGTAGATACAATATACATATTATAATACATAATATTAATATATTATACGAAAATTGTTTGTTACTCGATTTACACTTATGACACGAACACAATATGCAGTATAGGTATCTACTTATGTCTGTGTATACTTATACCATTATCATTGCGAACTGTGGTACTTGTGTTACAATATTAATTTCTCCTCAGCCACAAATACTGCACATAATATGATTCTAATCTCATTCCAACATGGGTCTCGAGAAGTCGAGGTAATCCCCATCAAGATCAATTTGTAATTAACATTTGAACCAAATATTATTATTCAAAAAATATTTAAATAATAATAATTGTCATTACCATTAGTCATTATATACTTAAATACTAAATTATTATAAAATAATACTATTTAAAGGGAAATTAACATTGAAATGTAATGTAATTTACTAAAGCTCCTATATTAATAATGTTTTTGTAGTTTTTGCGTTGTTACTTACTTATTAGGTAGCATTATAAGCAGTGTTGAGATTTATCTAGATAAATTTATTTAAATCATAGTATTCATCTTTCACGAATTATTCATACATTATTCATTTTTTTTTTACTAAAATTGTTCTTACAGAACACTATCCAATCTGCAATCAGTATATTATGTTATTAATACAATATTAAACTCATAATATTACCATATTCCCATGTTTTACTAGCAAATTTTAAGTTGATACGTACTTTGAGGATTGAGACATTATTTTACGAAGTTTTTCGACAAAATAAATTGTGTGCCTAACTGCACATTTGCAATTTAAATATACTAAAAAAAAAATTTTATCTATAATATCATCTAGATAAAGGTTAGATTATCTTTATCTTATATAGATAAATGTAAAATATATTTATCTTTATCAGCTGTATCTAGATAAAATTTTCGTTATCTATTCTCGCCACTGATTATAAGAAAAAGATTTCCGAAATATTTATTTAAATTATGAGCTAAAAACATATTGGCGGTAGGTAGGTTTCTTATTTTCTAATATTTTCCACACTCGATATAATATTATGCTTTAAGAATATTGTAAAAACATTTAATCAATAAATTTATGTATTATTGCATGACGCAATGCTTTATAATAGCACAAGTGTAATTTGAAAATATATAATATCAGTCACACAGAAAGATCATAAGCTATTCAATAAGAAAAATATGCATTTTTCAATAAATTGTGAGGATAGTGGTCAGCGGGTTCCTTTAAAAGGATAGACTGGATGCGAACGACAATAAGTATAAGAAATAACCGACTTGTAAACCAATTTATTTTATCAATTAATTTACTATTCGAGCGGCGTACAATTAACTATATATAATATATTATAACGTTATATACATATTATTATATATACTCCACCGCCTATAAATCGCGATATCAGTATTTATCCGAAACCTGATTTATTTATAAAGGGCGCCCCCGCTCGTTTCTCATTAACCGCGAACACGCACACGATAGTTGTGTACACTGCACACTGCAGGACTCGGTGAAACAAATGAGTCGGAAAACCGGTCGGATGAAAAAAAAAATCAAAAAATGGAACCGGAGACCGGGCCGTTACCGCGGCGTATCCGGGGAGCTCCACAGGTATTAGGTATTCGTATATTATATTTTATATAATTATTAATTTATTAAATAATATTATCCGTCCTTCTGTTATAGCACAATAATTGTATAAAATATAACAATATAGTATACAATAACACACACGCGCGCGTAACCCGAACACGTACACAACGCGGCCGTTATTTGCGTTTACCGTATATAAATCAGTAAAACACATAACAAAACGGAAAATGAAAACAATATCGTCATACAGATATCATAATAATACAGAGGATATCATAATGCCCCACATGATTTCTATGTACGTATAACAGAACACTGTATAACTGCAGTATATAGGTGTATAATATTGTGCATTATATACGGCGTGTGGCGGTTGAGTCTTGAGTGTGCACCGCTGTGCACGCCATCCGGTCGACGGCGTATTATATTATTATTATATTGTATTTCCTTGCGGTTTATTCGTCGACAAACCGTGTACTTACTTACATAACATACAAGGTGATTCACCAACCATGCTCACCCCTATCGTAATAATGAATTTATTTGAATTCGGTTTTTTGGGATTTTAAAGTATACATGAAAACCATTTTTTCAAATTATTGAATTCTTTTATACTACTTTTTAGTGTCCTGTGGTAATAATTTATAGTAACTTCTGTTTTTCAAATGAGAACCTCCATTTTGCTGAAACATATTTACTGGATAGTTTTTTAAAAATTATGATACATCTAATTTAAATTTTTAAAGTTTCTCGATTAATGAAATGTGTATACTAATAGAAATGATGATGGGTAATTATTATATTAGTCCTTAAAAATGATTTTACAAAAATATAAAATAGATGTAACATTATATTTAATATTTTTTATGTTTTATTGCGCTTGGGCTATTTTTACAAATTTATAATGTTGATAAATTAATATTAATCTCCAAAGTATTCAAATCACTGTTATCTTGGATGGACCTATTATCCTCATTCCTTAGTACACAATATTAAATAGCTAAAAACTATTCGTTTAATCGTACGCTATTTGATTCTGATTCTTCAGATTTTCAGAAAAACTATATGCTAAGTAATTTATAGTAGAAAAGGAGTGTTCTCATTTGAAAAACAAAAGTTTGTACCTATCTGTATAGAATATTTCTTATTTCTTAAAACTTAAGTAGTTTGATAATATGATCTTTAAGTATATTTAAAAATCTAAAAATCTAATTTTCAATAACTGCATTATTGAAGAAAAAAGGGGTGAGCATGCTTCAATGTTTGATGAATCATCCTGTATAATATCATGTATATCGCAATATTGTATACGATAAAGGTAGTAAGTAAGCTAAGTCGTAATTACGACTGTGCAAAATATTTTTTACTATACCTGTATTATATATTATTATAAATTAATAGTAAGTTCAATTTATTAAATATTAATAAATGATAATATTATAATGTCAAAATATATATGTATGGTATAAACGTACTACTTCACTGGCAGAGCAAGAGGGGGACTATAATAGCACTCCAATATATAAAATGAGTGCCCCAAAATTCACACTGTACTTAAAATGAGCTTTCGTGACATATTTATAATTCGAAATATATCAAAATGTATTTTAGTAATAATCAAAACTAATTTATATGATAATAAATACATATTATATTTAGTATAATTGCGTATAGAAATAAATTCAAGTTGGTTAATTCTAATTTTTTAGAAATAGTTGTAAGTTTATTGTTCATGTACCTAAATGCTATACAAATATTTATAAAAAATAGAGCCAGAACCCAATCACCTCTTATAAATATATACAGTAAAATATAACAATCAAATATCCATATTATCTACCATAAAAAATACGTATACTTTTAATCAAAAAGAAATTACTTACCTATCTAAAATATATGAAGACACAAACGCATTATATAAACTATAAAGATTACTACTGCACTTTGATTATAGACTATAGTCTATAGAGAATTAAAACATAACACGTCATTATGTCATGTTTTAACAATATTCGCCTTCAAACATTCCTCCTATCTCATTATTAAATAATTGGCCAAATTGGGGCTTAACTAATAATATTGTACTTGTACCAACATTAGTTTCTACTATTATATTATTATTTATTATTTTCTACTATTTATATTGTCCAACCATCTTTTAATCCAGTTTAATTTTTTTTTCTAACTCGCGCGATTGTTCGTCGCACTCTGCGTACGCCCCTCAGTACAACAACAGGTATTATATTATTATTATACGTATGCGTATCGTACATCATAATATAATATCATTATGTTGTACATTATGCACATGCATAGCGTGCGGTATAGTAGCGGTATAGTGTTATAGGTATGGGTGGTATATATAACTATATAACAAGTCGTATATGGATCGGGCGGTCGTGTGTGCGTGTACGGCAGCGGAGTGTAAACTCCCAGCGGACTACTATACATACATAATATACATTGGTATTCGTATCGCGATTTCCTCGCACACAGTGCGCACGAGGTGCCGCGGCGAGGAGCATAAGTTTTGCGCGTGTGTGTTCGTGCGCCGCGTGTAGAAGTAGAAAAGCGTCGGTTAATATACGAAATAAATCGCCGCAACAACACTCATCTCGCGTGCGTGGTGCGTCGAATATTATATTATCATTATTATTTTGTGTTGTAATGCGTGTCTCTCGCCTAGGGGTAACTTAGGTGGTGCACAATAATGAAATGCGCTTATACAATAACAAATTGTTCGAAGAAAATAATTGTGCGTATCATAAAACCCGTTTGCTGAGGTTCGCGCACTCGTCGCATATAATAATTGAATAATATAATAATAATAATAATAATAATAACATAAATACAAGAGAAATTAATTTACGAGACCGTAATTTGAAAAAAAAAAATTAAATTACAACGTTTCATATACGGTATATTAATATTATGTTCTACGACCGTGTGCGATACTCGTTATTATACCTAGTACCTACCCATAAAATATCATAAAACTTCATACCCGAAGCTTAACCATTCCACGAACCGTGAAAAACGCGTTTGAGGAGCCGTTTACAACAACTCGCTGCGGGCTGCAAAAATAACATACAATTTCTATACAGCTCGGCGGTGAAAACGTGGAAACATAATAATAATAATAATATATAAAACTAGACGCGTATAATACTGCGGTGTATAAGTGTATGGGTTTGTGTGTGGTAAACCATATATAGTATTATGCAACACACTCACGAATATATTGTGTGTGTACAGTTCAGTGTAAATGTGTAATGTACATAGGTAGTATAATGTACAGACTGTTTAGTTTACAGAGTACAGAGTGCCGAGACGACTATGAAGTAGATTAGGTGCATATATATTATATATATCATATAATAATATGCACAGTCGGTTGTCATTTGGAAAAAATTATGAGGGATTTTTAAAATTGTTTTTGACATGACCCGAATCCTCTATTTCGTAAATATTACAACGATTACGTTTACCACGACAAAAAAAAATGTAACATGGCCAATAATATGTTATAATAATTAAAAATGATGTAACCTACATTTAATTTATTAATATTGTAATTTGTAACACGCGAGTAATTTTCTACCATATAAGGTGTAACAGGACCATTTAACAAATTTCCATTATAAACATTGCTATATAGCCTATATTTGTTAAATAGTCCTGTTACACACTGTATACAATTCGTTTACCGCCGCGCCGTCAGTATACATGTATATTATATACGTACAAAAAACCTAATAATCAAAACATAAAATTGCCTTCCCCCGCCTAAAAAAACCTCACTAGTTATAATACGAATATGGGTAATTTGGGTATTTAATATAAAATAATATATATAATTTATTTATAATTATTCATGAAGTTTATATTATTTATTATATGCATTAAGTAAACGTAATTAACCCCTTGGCTTTAATATATTATAATTTATAAGTTATAAGTAATAAATGTGTAGAAATAATATGTTCAAATCACTGAAATCAGTTAACTCTATTTCGTATTAGTATAAGTTATAAGTTTTAATTGATATAAATAAAAAAAAGTTTATTAAAAATGTAGTCAGGGATTCAACCACTCCAAATAAGTTTATTAAACTTCGTCTATATTCAACCTTCGACTCGATCGTGTCCCTTGGACTGCTCGCGATCTATGAAACTCGACTTTTCTGCGCTGTTTGTTTTATTTGCACGAGTTATATATTATGGGCTTGATTCACTAGATTTTCAATTAAATATTATTTTATTCTAACATGGATTTCATAAACTGAACTCCAAAACCTGTTCGATGAAATTAGTTTTTCGGTTCCGCAATAATCAATGTCATTGTTAAAACGATACGTAATAACTGTTATTAAAAACTAGTTATGTATCGGAGGTATACTTAAACCTATAATAATATTATCGTATCGACGTGTGTTTAAATAAAACATAATGATATGGGAAGTACTTTATTTTATAACATAATATCTAAGCGAGTCCGAGGTAATAACATATATTAGGTATACCGGCGGTATCGGGTCCTGTGATGCGTACTAAAGTGATTTAAATCGATCAATAATTGGGTATAATTCAAAGTGGCAAACGGCCACGGCTTGGAAATAATGTCGACACGATACTTCATCGAATTTTCACCGAGTTTAACAAATTATTGTGTATCCTTCTATTGTCGTTGAGTGGAAATCAAAAAACAAAACACTCGTCGATGTTGTTTTAACTCAAACAACTTAACAACGTAAATTTTTTTAACACCGTAAAAATGATTGGTTTGTTCTTAGAGCTTTATGCTTAGCTATATATTATAATAGTTTATAGGTATTCATTATTTTAGAGGGATATTTCCAGATCTTAGTCACTCGGCGGGACACTTTATCTGTGTGCATGTGCACAGAATTTTACACTCTTCTACGAATATTTTTTCTCTGGTAGAAATATGGAGTTGAAAAAACCACTTGTTATCGATTTCGTTATAAACTTAAATATCACCATAATCCAAATTCAATCAAAAATATATCGTCGTCAAGTACTTCGGCAAAGCCTTAGCCAGATTCAAAACTTTTCAAATGTTTAATAATCTTATCCTTATGTCCATAATTCCATCATGTCATCAATTACCCTAGATTACACGATGATTTAACACAACAAAAATAACTCATTTGAATTTTGAAAAATATTAGATATGTAGGAAAACATTATTATAATAACTTATTATTTCAATATTTAGTTAAATATAATATCATACTAGTTACTACGATAATTATTGGAATTCTTATTAGTATTGTATAATATTACATTTTGATTTCGATAATCCTGTTATAGCTAAATTCACTCAAAGTTTTTTTTTACCATGGTTTAGAGATTAGTTCCACTGCTTAAAGATTTCTTCATAATAAATTATATTGTATGTATTAATATTATGTATATTTATAAATAGGTAATACGTTTAAACCATATATTTAATGAAATGGTTATGAATTGTTAATTGTTATACAATGAAAATAGATAAACGCTCGACGTGTATACTGTTGACGTAAAAGCCAATTGAGGTTTATTATAATAAATACGTTTTTTTTACCCCAGTTTAAAGTTGGAATCTTGAAAACATATTTTTTGTCGACTGTCAAAAAAATAAAATAAAATAAATAATAATAAAAGTTATAATTTATTCGTATACATTATATCCGACGCTCTCTTATAACACCTTTTCGGAGTGCTAAAGAAGAGAAAGAGAAATACGGAGATGAGATTTACCACTATTCCGCGAGTCCACCATAGCGCAGAGGGTATCGCTGTCTCCGTCTGACAGCAACTTTGCCAACGACTTGTCGAAAATGCGTTGCCTTAATAACTAAACGGCAAATGTTTACGAACACCGCCGCTGAAGGCTTTTGAATAAATCATCGTTTAAGCTCGCCGTTGCCTGCAGATCTGCATATTATTGTGTATACATATTATGTATATATATATATATTATTTTTCTTTTTGTACACAGTGAATTCGTATATATTATATAATATATTGTACAAAAGCAATTTTTAAATTCGTATACGCCTCCGTGAGTGTTGTGTACGCCGTGGGGTGGGGGAACTGTGTCAACTGGAAATCGCTTTAAAAATCCAGTCAACAATAACGCGGTATACTCATATATTATTATGAGAGTATAAACGTACATGAATATTGAATATAATATAATATGATGGTATAAAAGACTTACTTTGAAATTATTATTTCATATCTTTAAATCCCAAGTACAACGTACGCCTAACCTATATAATATAATATCATAATACACTGCATGCATAACATGCACAATAATATGCACAATATTATACAAATTACAAATCATAATAATATATAGAAGCCATCTCTTGCAAGTATTATATAATATTATGAATAATAAAGAGTTCTCGGTAGTATTTTTTTAAAAAATGTAACGCACTCCATTTGTGTGTGCATATTATTATTTTTATTTTTATTACGAATGCTTTTCATTTTTTTTTTTTTTGTCTATCCACTCGGAAACAGCATGAAACGTGACGTTATACGATAAACGTAGGTAGGTAGTCATTTTTATTTTCAAACTCAGTGTAATAATAATAGCATCACCTAGTATGTCCTATAATATGTCCTATATTACATTATGTTACCTATATTATATGATAATATTAACTTTGTTGTCGCCGTCGTCCAGATTTTCAAATTTTTCAATGTTACGCGCACAAAGATTTTTCGATTATTATCTATCCAACATATTGCATAATATGAAATACACATCACGCCCTCGATCTCGGTGCAGTTATTATTAATACAGTAAAAATAAAATATTATATCAAATATCGAAATGAAAAACGCTCGTTGGCCGTTTGTTTGGTCATCGCTCAAAAGTCAAAGCTCATAACTGAGTCTATTTTAGGGATTTTTGTCAATAAAAAATCAGCTTTCGAAATTCCACCTTATAAATCTATGACAATAGGTCACAAACTCACATTTACATCACTTTAAATTTCCAACATTATCAATTTTTTTTATAAAAGTACCTATAATATTCAAGCTTTTTGACCCAACGAATAATATGTTATTGACTTAAGAGAAAAAAAACTACAAAAATTATAAACTGAAAATTACCGTGAACAGCTCAAAAAAAGTCAAAATATTTTGAAAATTGTATGGTGATATTTAAAATCTGTTTTTGTCCCTATATACTGATATATACGATATTAATATAAACTTGAAAAATATTGAGTATGGCACCTTTAATGGCTTTTATATAACAATTTCAAAAAGAAATATTGTTCTTACACAGGCTTTTCAAAATAATGGTTTTTAAATATATTATCAGCAAAGCAAAACATATTTCCAACAAAAATTATCCCAATTCCCAGCATCGCAAACAAACGTTAAACCGTGCGAGTTACATTATACATTCATACCTTACGAGTGAAACACAACAATATTGCAACGTGTATATAATATAATAGGTATATATTGTATAAATAATGTGGTGTGTTATATTTTATAATGTAGACTATAATATTATAGTATAATATAGTTATTAATTTTGAAACGCATATAGTTAACCGTTCTCGTTTCGTGATTGACAGCAAGTAACGGCTGACTGATGACTGTACGACCGCCGGGACGCCCCCATTTTACCTATACCCGACAGCTCGCGTACCTATCCGCCAACACACACACACAGACGTAAATTATTTTGATGTATCTACGCCGCCGCACGATGTAAGACTCGGGTGTGTACAAAGAGTTTTCGTATACAACCGACAATGATCGTTATTATTATTTTTGATTGTTTGCGCGTTTATAATAGAAATAATAATGAAAACCTATAACGTGTTACACGCGCCGGCCGCAATTTCCTCGAGATATAAAATAATAACGACACGTAGGTACAGGGTGATTCATCAAGAATGCTGAACTCCATTTTTCCATAAAAAATGCATTTATTCAAATTTTTCTAAATTTTGGAATTTTTTAAGTAAAGATTATACCTATATATTTTTGTAGTGACATAAATTCCCTCTTTTCAGAAAAGTCTAAATATTTTTGAGGAGATGAATTTGTTGAAAATGCTTTGATGATACCTAATAATAGGTTTAGAAAATACGATGAGTATTATGATTTTAAAATGTATTATAGTAATTAAGAGGACCTTGCACCCACGTGTTTTGTTTCCGTCTTACATACGGACGAAATAGCAAATTTTTGTTCACTAATTTCAATAGGGTGCTGTTAGTTTTGATATTAGAATGAATTTACCAATCATAATATAACTTTTAAATAACAACATTATCTTTGTTCTCTCGTTGGTTTTTTAGGATATTTTAATTTTTAAGTGAGTTGTGAGTATGTAAAACATTAATATTTTAAAATGCTCATAATTCGCTTAAAAATTAAAATATCGTAAATAAACAACTTACGAACGAAAATTTCCTATGTCGTACATGTGTAAAGATGGAACACATGCGCCATCAAGCGGTACAACAATATTTTAATTTTAATACATTAAAATATTTAATTTTTAAATATTTTCCTAGTAGAATACTTACTAGACGCTAAGGCCTTGGACCAAACATTACATATAGTATAATAATATAAATATTATTTTATGTGTTAAACCATTAAAACCATGATCAAGGACTCTAATTTAATTTTCTTAGGACCTATCTAAATAAAGTTTAATGATTAATAACTAAGAAAATACTAATTTCAATTTCAATTTACATTTATAAAAATCATCTGATTAACAAAGTACAGTAAAAAAGGGCGGTACTCGTTTGAATAACGGACACAATACACTCCTCAAAAGGTATAAAAAATCTAAGTAGGTATTTGAAAATATGGTAAAAATAAGTGTACCTACTTAAAAATTACAAACATCTGAATTTGAGTAAACATATAATTAAAAGATAAAAAGGGGTTGAGGTGAGCATACTTGATGAATCGCCCTGTATAATATGTATTTGTGTAGGTGTGCTCGTGCGCAATTGCCTTTGTTACATATTTTTGGTGTTTAATTTAACCCTACGATTTTATCAGCTACACATTACACATAGGTATACCTAAATAATAGTATTTGACTTATATACGTATAATATAGGAAAGGCGAGCAAACGAAATATAAAAACAAGTATGACTATAATAATATTTTATTATGTGAATAATATATCGTATATAAATGGCCAACATAGGTATGACATTAGGTATGCCCAACATAATATTGTCATATAATAAGTACCTAAATCGTTTTAGATAATATAAACTTATAATACATGCTGCGTGTAATGTGTACGCGTGTTTCATTATTCCCGGACGGTGGACGGAAATTAATAATTATCACGAAACTAAGTCTATTCGAAAAGATAATTATGTATTTATTTGTACCTACCCACCGGGTTCCTTTATATTATACGTCATAAAATAAACCGACCTACCGCCGCCGCAGCTGCCGTTGTTGCCGCAGGTTATTCGACTAATATTCCACCGACTAATGACATATATTATTTTACGTGTATACATACACATAAATGTATACATATATGTATGTAGTTTCTACAAATCTGTATCGTAGTTATTCGTTATAATACCGGTATAACAATCTTGTTTTTTTTTTTTTTTTACTCTCCTCGAAATCGTATCCCATTACAATCATATACGCGCTTTTTAATGTCGTGAATTCCACAGCGGCCCCTACATTTAATTATTATTAACTCGACAACAGTTTCATATATATACCTAAAATATTATAAATTATAATAATATTATATCCTACATAATATTATAGAGGCTATAAACTATATTATATAGTATACTCGAGTGTGTTTACGTACTTGGTTTTGACGTGAAAAACACGTGTTACCGTTAAGTTATCGTTTTACCAAACAAGTGTACCTACGACGATTTACATGCATATATTATATAATATTATGTATATTATATTTTATATTAATACGATAACGATATTTTATAATAGGTGTACACAAAAACCGAGAGGCGTTGGGCCTGTAACATAAAATTAAATAACATACTATACCTAAACCTACTGAAAGAATTTCAAATTAATGTAATATGCACAATATACCAAATACGTTTAATATAATTATTATTAATATAAATATTATTTTAATATATTATGGTAGGCATATTCATTTTATAAAATGCAGGTTATATTATTTTGCAGACGGCTGGTAAACGAACGTTTTTGTCGTAATTAATAGGGCGTCGTTATGAAAACATATATTCAAAAAATAATAATGTAATCAATTTCATAGAGTTCTTGCTCATCCATTGCGGCGTTATTATCGTGCTATTATGTAGGAAGGTATATCGTATATATAGGTATAGTGAATTTTAATTGGTGGCGTTTTGAATAATTTTCCTTAATTCTTCTATATTATTATGTTTTTTTTACTAATTATATCCTATACAAATATTACTATTATTATTTAATATTTATTTATAACGGGTATAATTAAAACGAGTATTTCGTCGAGTACCGGATATATAGATCAGTACCATAACTGTTAACTAAATAATATATTATTTTATACTCAGAGCAATTGGTCTTACAATGTTTAATCTTTTTTCGGGTTAAAGGAGTGTTCAAAAAGTTTCGAGTAAAGCAATCTTTAAAGATCGGAAATAGAGTCTGAACTGTACTGTACTTCCAATTTTCCAATTTTCTCAACGGTTTCTCTATACGCGTAATGAATAACTACCGACCGCCGCCGTACATGTTTGAAGAGTTACTGCCTACTGCAAGCATGTGCGGTTTTCACATAGCTCAGTTCAGTATAGTTTTTGCAGTGTTTGGCAAGTTCCTTATAAAAAGAAATTTGTTCCGTTCCTCGTTCTTTTTTTAAAAAAAAGGAATTCGTTCTGTTCCTTGTTCCTTAAAAAAAAAGAATTCGTTCCTTTGAAAAATGAATTAGTTCCTTTTTTAGTTCCAAATAAAATAAAAATTCTTATTTAATCATTAATGTTTTTTTTTTCGTATTATGCATACTTCTTTAATTTTTATTTATAATATATAACTATAAGTAGGCACATATTTTATATATTTGTGCAATATATTATTATATATTTTGAGATTTTCTTAAAAATTAAATTTTTGGCTAACGTATGTCGATTGTCTTAACATCGATACTCGATAACAATCACTAATTAGGAATAAACATTATACACATTAAAAAAATATATCTTAATTTCAATTTTTACATACTTACTTATCCGTGTAAATTATTGGAACTAGAAAGGAACGAACAATTTTGTTATTTTTCCTTAAAAAAAGAACTAATTCATTTTTTCGTTCTTTTTTTTATAAAAAGGAATTTGTTCATCGTGCCGTTATTTAAAAAGGAATTCGTTCCAGGAATCCGTTCCTTTTGGAACTCGTTCCCTCCAAACACTGAGTTTTTGAATGTGGTTGATTTTAAATTTAATATCACAGCACAATTAATATTATCCTGGGCCGAGTTTAGCGACAAGAGACGATTGGTATGTCTCTGCCGATAAGGATTACTATCTACGTGGCTTATGTTTATAATGCAAACATTTTGCTTTTTTGTTATTTTAGTAGACATGTAATATATTGGTTTATTTGTATATTTAATATGTACAAGGCGTTTAGGTGTGTTTGTCCTCGTATACGTATAACAGCAGTCAGCAACTTACTTTAAGGTTTGCATACTACTCTACCTACTTAAACTTTAACTATTGTTTGAATACTTAATGGAAATCGACATGTATTCTTCTTTTAAACTAAATTTATATACATATCAGCTCTATATAAATTGTATACTTATCTAATGTTGTTAAGAAAACATGAAAATATGAAATACTTGACAATTTTATTTTTTTAATTTTTGTCTAAAGATAACGCAAAAATAATATGAACTATAATAATAATGTGGATCTCTAATATAGAATTATCTAAATTATTCGCATTTAAAAGTTTTATTCAAAAAATGTTCGTGAGATATATTTCCACCCTTTAATATAAATATATATATATATATTATATATCAATATATCATGACTTTATTTGTCTTTTAAGTTATTAACAGATTATAGTATACAATTTAACTGTTAGTTATGTTATTTTAGTTCACTAATTTTATAATTATCTAAACAATCTTTAAAACATAGTTCAATCAATTTAGGTAGGTAATTCCTATATATATTAACTACCTATATTTCTATTACACATTGAACAGTCATAGGCGCAAACTGGGGGGGCTTGGTGGATAAATTATTACAATAGCAGTTGAATAATATTAAAAATACATAGCTACAATTTTTTTTTTATAAGCATTTAAAGATCAAATTTTGACAAAATTTATCAAATTTAAAATTGAATAATTATTTTGTAGTTAAAAATTTATAAAATGTTCAACTTTTATATCTAAGGATTGAAAATTTAAAACAAGATTTTACGTAAATATTTAATTCTGTTACCAAAAATTCTAAGAAATACATAAGCACAGTTTATTTTTATAGTCATTTTAAATTTAAATTTGGACGAAAATTATATACCTATTAAAAACCTGGAAATCTATTTTTAGATATTTTGTTGTGATTGTATAATATTATTTGTGGGTGGTACTTGAAACTTCTAAAGTATATAATATATAACACTATACTGTTTACTATCATAGATATTATCTATGATAGTAACACGATTTGCTTGTACCTAATGGA
>NC_042494.1:6530005-6570189 GCF_005508785.2 Acyrthosiphon pisum
CCCCCCCGAAAAAAACATAGGACATACAATTTTAAAATGCTATATTGCAATGGTCTGCTTGTCTTTAATATATTCAGCCCCCCCCCCAAGTCAAAAGTTGAAATTGCACCTATGTGAACAGTGTTATAGTTATTCAAAGTATTTCACTGCATATATAAATAATAAGTACATACATAGTCAATAGTCATATTATAATATATAATTTGATATTTTCTGAATGTCTTAATATTATACTGTACCTATGAATTGTTTTCAAATAAAGAAAAATGTATACTGTTCTTATCTGTTTCTTGTGCACAAATATTTAAAACATCGTCTCACAGTCACCACACAAATGGCTTGATTTTACGGATCGTGTTAAACTCATTTTCCAACATTAAACAAATTTAAGACAGCCAAATACCCAAATATACTCGGTAGTTTTTAGATTCTAAGAATTTTTATTTTTGCACCAATGTGGCAATGTTATTTTCTATCAAAATAAGAAATGTAGCCCTAAAGAAGCAAAGAAAAATTACTACGAAGATATAAGAGTCTCCCAATGTTTTTCACCTTTTTTTTCATTCAGTCTTTTTTTCACTGATATTTAAACTACTATTTGATCAAGTTCCCAAAATCTTAAGTGCGCTTAATCTATGCCCCGGACCAATCTCTATAGACCACTGTGCAACCAGATATACCTATAAAGAAATGTTATTTAACTTTTCAGGTCATTCCAATATTTTCTCATATATTTTCCACCGTTATGCTAACATTTTATTTTTTATATTAAGAGCTGTTGTGTTAAACAATAAAATTAAGGTCGACTGTTAAAATTTCAATCATACTAGTATGATTTTAAATGAAGAAATCGTAATGAATTCTCAAATCCAAATATCCAACTAATATGAATATCTACACATATTCTTAAAATAATATACACAATACATATCTTTTTATACTACCACAATAGGCATATTTTTTCAACGTTTATTGGTTGACAAAAATAGTATTTTAAAAGACAATATAAAAATAGGATTGAATATAAATTTAATCATTTACGAATAATAATATTATCTACACGAAATACTAGTATTTATATATTATTTCGATTGTCAATGATATAATATTTGTATATAAAATCTACAATCGTCAATCACAACCTTTTAGAGTTATATTATTTTATTTACATTGTAAGTACTAAATCTATAATACTTCGCTTGAACGCATTGATTTATATTACGTAGGTAAATCAAACGATTTGTTAAATAAAAGGCTATAAGTGTATATGTATAATTGTATATTATATTATATAATAATAAATATAAAATATTATACTCCATCGGATGCATGCACTGTTTTAATCAGACATAACTTAATGACGCGTATTAACTTTATGAAACAAAACTAATTTATATACGTGTCAATACGATTCATGAACGTTCATTTGAATTACCTACATGATACCGTGGACTTTATTTAAAAGTATTTACTTTGTAAAATTTACTTAGTTTTTGCTATTCTGTATAGTATATCTAGAGTTTTTATATTATGGTCAAATATTAGAATATTTGTAACTAGGTACCTAATCATATAAAATGTGTAAGTGTTCTTGTTGTTGATATTGCTTTATTTGGTGAAATATATTAGTCTTTGATTACGTCATGTTTACATTTGTAGAGGTATACGTATTTCAAAATCGATTGATACTTATAAAAATACTTATATATTTACACATTGCAGACAAACACTGTTAATGGTATAGATGGTAGATAATAAATAATATAATGTACACATGTACTGGTACTCAGGATGAATGACAGTTGATTCCAATATTGTATTAATATACAAATATAGTGACACATTCAGTGAAAATGATTTTGTAACGTATTAAAATTGATACCTACTGATATCTTATTGTGTTAGCACTTTTGATGTCTTATACTCTTATGACATAAATATATGATACTGACATGTTCCGATGAATGATAGATAGGATAATATTATCGGTATTGGCAAATTGTGTTATAAAAAAAATAAATACAAATTGGAGAGAATTAATATAAGTATTTGTGTTTTTACCTTGTTGAAGACTTAAGTTTAGACTATTTAATTTGTCAAAAATATCGGCAAGGTAACTTAAAATTGCGAACCATTCTTCATTTAAGAAGTGTTCTGCGAGTGTATTTATATGTTCAATGAGATAAATTCGTATTTCGTCTAATCGTCTATTATTTTTGATGACCCCCAGGTTGAAAATCACCGGTATACCTACGGTATACCAAATTTTCGTTCACTAGTTTTGATATGATCATGAATCCGACCTACTATCAAAGTTTTAGGTAAGAACATCATCTGTGCGATTTTTTCAACATTTTAATTTTCAAGAAATGGGAATAGGTACCTATGTGAAATATTACAAGCTAAAATTAATTTCGCTTGAAAATTGAAATATTGAATAAAAAGCCGAAATTTAAGCACAGATAATGTTCTCACCTAAAATTTTAACAATAGGTCACGCTCATATCAAAACTAACTACACACAATCAAAACTAATGAACGAAAATATTTGGTATGTCACACATTTGTAAGATGGAGACAACAAATTCATGGGTGTTGGGTAGCGTCCTCTTAAGCCACAGCGGAGATCGGTTGCAAACATAATATAATAAACGTACACTGTTGACACCATTGCCCACCTGTCCACTAAATAGCAATTATTACTTACGTGTGATTTTTGTTCATATTCAAACCGTATAACAAATAAGATCGCCGCTATGATTGGGTCATAAATAAAAAATATATAAAACATAAATACATGAATAAACGACCGATTTCTCAACACTATTAGACGAATTATGTCGACTTGTAAAAAAAACATGGGCCGGGGTGAAGGAGGGTTAAATAATGTTGACAACGAATAAATTATTATAAAAAAGACCGGGGGAGAAAAAAATAAATAGAGTCATTCACCAAGAAAATGACCAAAAATATGCTTTTACGACGTGACTGTGCACATGACCCGTGGGGGTGAACAATGGAAAATCGCATCCAGCGAGCAGAAGGGACGAATGCATAGCAGGATATACGTAATAATATTACGACATATACGAGACAAGCAACTGCTAGTGCAGTAGGTATTGTAGTTAACCTAACCTAACCTAACCTGGTGGATTACAATAATATACCCGAAACCAGTAGGCAGTAATACAATGATTGTTTTTTTTGTTTTTTTGCGGGACAGTGATCTAAGTGAGTGGCAATAATGATGATGTCGTATCCCGTATAGATGCCAACGAATAAATTATTTTTACGTATTATGAAAAACATCAAAAACACAGTTGACGATATTATAATACCAAACGAGCGGATTGTGTGTAGGCATACGCCCGTCAGTACATACGTAGGTATTAACGACTATAACGTGTATAACAAAACGACGGCGAGGTGTATCTAAATCGATTTTTTTTTCTCTCTAAAACGAATCGGAAAGCTATTACTCGTATAAGCATATGTATAATTTACAGCACTATAAAATAATACGACGCGCACACAGGTACGCGTCCGACACGACTTAGTCCATTACCCGAGGCGAACCGTTTCGTAAATACGTTGTAATATCAATATTAATAATAATAATAATAATAATAGGATCGGGCGCACCGCACAATATTGCAAGCCCAACTGGCGGCGGAGAGCATCGCTAAATCTATTAGACGGAACGGCGGTTCGCGGAAAACGTATTATTCATCCGTTTCGCCGGCCGCCGCCGCCGTCGCCACCGTGTACGCAGAGCAACAGCCACTTTTCAGACGGAAATGATTTATAATATATAATAATAATAATACATTAATATATACACGACGTGCGTCGGGTACATGCAATACAATAATACATAATGATATAATACACGTTATATGGCTGTTGCGGTTTGCGCACTCACAAGTCACAAGTGCACGCACGCACATTATTATATTGTATGGGTACCTATGCACTCGTGTTGTGCGCGCGCACGTGCGCTCGTGACGTATACGCGCGTACGCGATATGGCCGCGGTGCGTGTATAAATCATAAGCGACGGTGTACACTGTACATAGGAACGAGGGAAAATTAAATGTACATACTACGCAGAGAAAAACACCGAGACGTATCCGCGTGTGTAGACGGTATGCCAATATGTATATGGGATCCGACAGCCGACCGAGAGCATAATATTATATATTATAATAATGTGCATCGCATAAGCTAGTAAAGTATTCGTATTACGCAGCACCTACCTGTATTATACAAGGAGATTCTTTGTGGCAACACACATTTCGTCAAAAAATATTAACGTTTTTCAATGTATTTTTTTTTTCACACACGTTTTAAAATCATAATTTTTGTAAGCAATTTATATTTTTTATAGCACGTATTAAGTTATTTGCCTCTTTGGAATGATGCCATGAGTGTTTTATTTCTTATTCCTAAGCGGTATATTTTTGGAGTATTTCAATACATAAACAACAAATTTTGAACGAGTATAGTTAATAATATATAAGAGTTTTAAGTTAGACGAGCCAAGTGCAGTGGAAAGGGAGTTGAGGAACCCCGCAAAATGTTTGTCCACTATCCACTCATTTAAGCTTTTAACTTTAAAAGTTCAAATAAAGTATTATAACTAGTTAGCTGATATCATTCAGAATTCGACTTTTATGTACTGAAATTCTCAGGAAAATATACCGTTTCTTATTATGGAATTAAATATGTGTTCTCAATCCAAAACAATAAACAAATAGAATTGAAAAAAAAATAGTACAATTAAAAATGATTTTCCAAAATTAGTTTTGTAATAAATTCAATTTATCTAAAAAAAATTATTTCCAAAAACGTTAAAACTTTTCAAGAATATTTAGTGTTCGCTTAAAAAAGAACCATCCTGTATACGGGAGTAGCCGCTTGTATTATATAATATATTGAGTAAGTATATATTAAAATATGTATGTGCGTATATGCGCGAGTGGTGGCGAGATGCTGAGATCGGACCACGACGTGGTTTTCGGTCGGTGTGCGCACGACATCCCGAAGGTGGTGACCCGTGACGGTACCGTGGGTTGTGTGAAAAAATGCAAAACTACGTGTCGAAAGCAACTCTTTGAATACGACGATGACTAAATCTGTTTCCACCACCGAATATACTGTAATATATTATATTATGTTATCCGTATATAAAATTTAGCACTATATGTCACCACGCAAAAGCAACAAAACCTAAAATCCGCCATAACGGATTTGGTTGCGTTGTACACTTTTATACAATATATACACATATATACCTACTTAATATATACATATTATATTCTGCTATACCGTATAAGTAGTTAAGTACAACTTACAAGTAGTACATTGTGCAACGCACTTGCCTAATGCAGTAATGCTTAATGGACCTCAAAAGTATATTATAACCTGTAGGACGAAGGCCTTAAATTTAATTTGATACACGTTACCAACCGAATTTAATATAAAACATATTATACAAATATATTATATGAACCTATTTATAATTTTTTCGTTATTTTATAACCATATTGTACCTACCTTTCAAATCTCATAATTTCCTATACAACGACACGCGTCACTATTGTTTTCCAAAAATTATAGAAATTGCACTGTCTGCATATAATTTCACTTGTTGATTATATACTGGTTCAGGGTTCTGATAACATAAAGTCATCAAGCTTATTATAATACCTATATGAATTAGTTACTACCCGACCGTTAACTGCTTGTGTAAGGTCGGCGTGTGCTCATACGGACAACCGTCCCCCCAGCCGCCGTTCATCACAAAAAAATTAGACATAACTAAATAATGATTACGCCAATAGGAGGGCAAAACATATTCTATTTATAGCTAAAGGGTAGCTCAAATATGAATTTTTTATTGGTTCACGTAAATGTAATATTTTTTTTTGTTTATTTATAAAGGGCTGCCTTGGTTACATATTTATGTTACTATTGTCTATTATTATTAGTAGAAATATTTCATATATATTTATTTAGTATTTACTTTGTAGGTATATAAATGGTTGCACTCGACAAATAAGGTATACAGGCATGCATCAAATTGTCCCTTTGTGGAATCGAATAAAGAAATTATGTCTTCAAACAAATATGAGATTTTAATATATATTTGTAACCTATATACTCAAAAACCACTTGACCGATTTTTTGAAAATTTCAAATTGTTCTTAGAGATATCGGAATAGTTTTGAGAGTATATAGTTTAAACCACTTTCGATTTATAACAAGCACTATATCCAATCTGCCACAAGTAAATTGCCCATCTCGGTCGAATTAGTTCACAAAGTGAGGTACACCGACGCTGATTTGTCCGTCAACTGAGGTAGACCAAGATAGGTACACCTATATATAGCACTATATTTCATATTTTTTTACTGATGAAAACGGGTTATATAGGTACCAAAAGACATATTTAGTAATGAAAATTTGACACTTTAAGGCATGCCTATGGAATAAAATGGTATTGTTGACTGTCGGCCAACGTGTATTAAGGGGCCCGTTACCTAGTTTTCAAATAGTCCACAATTCTAAAAATTTGAAAATTATATTTTACATTTAAGTTGCCACTTTAATCATAATACTTGTCCACTAACCTATATAATTTATAAAAATATTTTCACTAATTTAAACATATATAATTGCAGACATTTTGACGTGGGGTTAACCTGCAGTACTACTCGTCTTTCGGCGTTTTCGAGTAACTGTGTACTATAATATGGGCAGGTGCACAGGCGAGAGAGGATTTTGGACGTCATTCGACAAGACTGATGTGTTTTGTTTGCTTGACAAATGCGGTATTGTCGCAGTGGATCGTTTGTACATATATATTATGCATTATGCATCACAATAATAATAATAATAATAATAATAAATATGACGCGACGAGATCAAATACGCGTGCGAGCGTGCGAACACAACGGCGGAAAATACGTGTGATTTTTTTTCATTTTTCTACAATAAAGTAGTATATATTCACCTATACACGATGACGTATCGTACTTACGCAAGTGAAAAGCGTTATTTTTCTTCCCAGCAAATCTATTTAAGTATATTATATTGAACTGACAGCTGCAGATATAAAATATTATAATGTTTACAATAATAGTAATAATGATTATGATCGATAAAGTATACGCGGATACTTACGTTGTAAAGTTTTATTTTTTATTATAATTATTATTATGTTCTTGACACTATGTTTGATAAACGATAATATTCACATAATCATTGTCAAGACTCAAGAGTGAATGTAATAGCTAGTATTCGACTTTTATCAATCTTGACGTATTTCTGTTTCACAGTTGTGCTGTACCTACTGGCTACTTCTACTTACTGCTGTACAATACAGTAAAATTTAAGATTACATAATGCCTTTTTCAGATACACACGAATAACAACGATAAAATTATTATTTGCATACGTATACGTAAACTTAACTACACTTTGGCAAAATAAAATGGCATCAGTTTTTATACCTACCAATAGTTTTGATACATTTAATTGATAACAATTAATTAATTAGAATTAGTTTTAGAATATACTTATATTATACTTTTTGGTTTCAGCTCAGAAATGAATTATTTTCATTATGCATGGAGGCATGGAGTAAACATATTGTGTTCATAAATGGAGATATATACGTACTAAAAAGAATATATTATTACTATCTAGGTACTAAAACTTATACTACCTACTTAGTGCTTACTATTAAGGAAGGTATATTGTTTATTTTCATTTAAACATAATATTTTGCTTTACACGTATGAAAGTACATTTTAGTGTTTAACGGTGTATCGCGTATATAATAATTATGGTACCTATTGGTATAATGGTATAATAGTATTATACTATAATGGTATGTCTTTGTTCAAACGTCATTGATGATATTATGTATATAATGTTTATAAATTTCACCGCAGAAAACCAAACTCGAATAAAATTATGTATGTTTTATAATTTATTAATAATCAATTTGATTCGTTTGAATAATCCCATGTAAATAATAAATAATATGTTAATCAAAACGTGATCATTCACATAAAATATTATAATAAACATACGTATATGGTCTAATATATAATAAAAGACAATTTAATTTTCAAATTATTCATGATGAAAAAATATTATCATAACATTTAAGACGCGTTACTGTCCGCTGTATATAGGTGTTTACAAAAAACCAATTCGTTATAGGTACACGTATATAATATTATATGTTGTAGAAAAATGATTGCGGTCGATAATATAAATATAAATTAAAATTAAATATATTATAATCGTTTTTTTTATTCCAAGACGCGCGCTGTCAAGTTGATTTCGTGGAATTGTTATTCAAAATCATTTTTCGTGTCGTAGACTGAATATTATTATATACTTTTAAGATGTAAATAGGTTCTCCGAGTTTTTAAGTCACACACCTGCATACCCGATCTACTAAGCGCAATTTAAAATTAAGTAGGATTTCCACTACACCGTGTCATGTCATGTCCCATATTATATTTAAAATGTATAGGTAACAAAATGTCGATAATACGTTACCTACAAATTTAAAATAATATGGGACATGACATGACACAGTAATTCGGTATAGTGGAAACCTGTTTTTATTCATTATTACCGTCTTGTCTTATGATAATTTAAATACGTAGTAGGTATATGTTATGTGTAATATAGAAAATCTATGAATTTATTTTATACCATTCTATATTTGTATCTGTCATATTATCCTCATTGCATGTCAGCAGTAAACTGTTTGTATTTTGTGTGCTTAATTTTGATCTATAATAACAGAACTAGTCGACAGAAGAATTGTATTTGATTACTTTTATGATACATATAGGTACTTAAGGCTAAAGCTTAAATTACATAACGTATAGCATTGTAGATGTATGTGCGTTAGTGGCTAGTGCGTATATGCCTGCAATCAAGAACATAGCATGAGGTCTTCAGACCATTAATCTATTGAGTCACCTAAATTAACTAGTTTTGATGGTTTTTAATTTTTATAATAATTCCAACGCGTTACAGTATTTGATTCATTTAATCGTAGGTATACGATATGTTTTAAACCTGCTATGCAGCAATATTTGCTCTCATTTGATTATTTGAATCATTCTCATTTGCAGGATCATAACTGGTGCAACTTGGCGAAGGATTGAATTTCGAAAAAAAAAGGGGGCTAACCATCCAAATATATTCATTGTTCTCGCTTTTATATGCCTATTGGCTATTGAATAATAATTATATAATGTCACGAAAATGTAAACTTCAATGAGGCAAAAAGGTAAAAAGTTGGATAACTATCCTTCAAGTTTGTTTCTAAAGTTTGGCTATTTCCAATATTGTAAATTTATTGAAGAATGGTGGTAGGTATATTAGAAATATGTATATAATTTGAAATACAGTGTTTTATAAATTTGCAATACCTATACTTATATAGTTATATATAATATAAAATTATCTAAATATTATTGTGACATTTGTGAATTTATATTTACTATAAGCCACATGCATGAAATGTACATGAGAGTGTAAGGGACATTTACACACAACTCAATAAAGAAAAATGGTAAGGCAACAGACCCCCACCCCTCCCAAAATAAATAATTTTGTCCTAATTATGCCGTTGGCCGGGAAAGTTATTAGTTATTACTAACAGCATCTCGTACAATAATGACTTAAGTATTTGACTATATTTGAGTATTTGACACTATTTGTAGTTATTCGTTAATGTCGTCAGATTCAAAGTAACTGAGAATGAGATGTCCATTATCAAAAACTACATATACCTACTACTATTTTTTCAAATCTTCTGATCTAATATAGAACAACAATTTGTTTGATATCCTATACGTATTTCCACTGTAAGTTAAAAAACATTGATTATGTGGTATAATAGGCCTCCGGGAAACGCTCACAGATGTATACTTAACAACGAGGCTTACATGTTTATAAAATAATAATAATTTAAAACGAATTAAAAAACGTGCCATGTTTATCATACAACTATATGATTGTAGTAACCACTGATTACAAATAATAGTAAGTACCTACTACCTATATAATAAAATAAGAAATAAAAATATAATATACCGGCCTATTTATTTTATAATTTATGATATTATAGTGTACGGACTAAGGATTAGCGTTGAAATCGAGTGTAGAAGACGTAATCGGTGCACATTGCGAGGTAGGAAGCAAGAAAATATTAAAAATCACAAAATAATGTTTTCTCAGGATAAATAATAATAAATAATAAAAAAGGTGGGTGCCATTATACATCACTGTATAATGGATAGTATTAAATTTGAATTCAATGATATAATATCACTGTATAAGAAAAACGATTCTGAGCGGAGACAGTTTGTCAGTCTAAGTATTAGACATATTATATACTTATCTGTGGTATTAAAAAAAGAATTGACCTATAATAGGTACCTGTAATAAATTCCAAATTAATCATATTACAATATCCATAAGGTACTTATAACGCGTTATACATATCAACAACAAACCGTGATAGTGTGATACTATCATAGATATATAATATTATACTTTAGAAGTTTCAAGTACTTACCCACGAATAATATTATACAATCATAACAAAATAATTAAAATAGTTATTCTAGGTTTTTTAATATGTAATTTCGTCTAAATTTGAAATTAAATTGACTATAAAAAAACTGTGAATTGTGATTATGTATTTTTTAGAATTTTTGGTAACAGAATTAAATATTTACGTGAAATCTTGTTTTAAATTTTCAATCCTTAGATATAAAAGTTGAACATTTTATACATTTTTAGCTACAAAATAATTATTCAATTTTAAATTTCATAAATTTTGTCAAAATTCAATCTTTAAATACATATAAAAAAAAATTGTGCCTATGTATTTTTAATATTTTTCAACTGTTGTTGTAACAATATATCAGGAGCCTTTTATTAATTTTTACACTTTTTGTCCCAACAGATAAAACTTTATTGATATTTATAGAAAAAAAAAAATAAAAAAATTTAAAACTGACAATGTCCGTAAACGGCTCAAAAAGAGTGAAATTATTTTCAAAATTTTATCGTATAAATAAAATGCTGATATCAACATTCAGTTAAATTTTCAAGTATCTACAATCATTCGTTTTTTAATTACAACAAGATAAGAAAATCGTTACATGAGAAATCGAGTGAATATCAAATGTTGTAAAAACATAAATTTCAAACGCTCATAAAAATTTAATTTGACTTGCTAGTAGACATTTTTTTTTTTTTTAAAAGGTAGACAAAGCTATGAAGAATTTTGTAATACAATTTCAAATCTTAGATTTATAAATAAAATTTTTCATGAATTTCTAATTCAAAATAATTTGAAAACGTTCGTCATTTTTACGTATTTTGTCAATATTTGAACTTTAAATGCTTATAAAAAAAAAATTGTGACTGGATTTTTAATTTTTTTCATTTGCCTTTGAAACAATATAATAGGAACCTTCTATTAAATTTTCAAGCTTTTTTAACCAACAAATAAAATTTTATTGATATTTATAGAAAAAAAACTAAAAAAAATGTCCGTAAAGAGCTCAAAATAAATCAAAATATTTTCAAAATGTTATGGTGTATAGAAAATGCTAAAACATTCAGTCGAAATTTCATGTACCTACGTTCATTTGTTTTAGAGTTGTACCAAAAACCAAAACCGATTTTCTCGAAAACAGATTTTGCGTAAAAATTCTCGTTTTTCTTTAATTTGTCTATTGTTTTTCACGGCGATTTTGAAAACTAATGGATACTTTTGACCCCCTAAAGTACCAACTGGATTTACTTTCCTATCAGAAAAGGTACTGTTGAAGAAAATCCAAGCACTTTTACTGTCCTAAAAGGCAATGACAGACACAAAAAAAAAATTAAATAAAAAAAAAAAAACACACATCATTGTATAATCAATACATTCATCGTTCCACTCAGAATCTAAAATATAATAGGTACCTACTATAATAATATACGATTTCTGTTTTTATTTCATCCATAGGTACTATATTCGGATGTTTCATTGGTTCAATAAGATAATATAATATTAATAACTAATATTTGTTACAACAGCTAAATTGAAAAGTAATAGAACTAATATTAATCTTTCTTGCATAATTTGTGTGACTAATTATTACTGTTGAAATAATTATGCATAAAAAATATCACAAATCTATTATATATTTTTCCAAATTAAAATTATCAATTTAAATCGTATATATAATGTATGCATTTAATATATTATTATCTTATAATTAAATATAGTATGTAATATACCTACTAATATGTATGCGTGGTTCTAATTGGAGTTTGTATATTGTTGTTATCTATACACCAGTTCGTTATCAGTGTACCTAACAACAACAAGTAGTACCTATACGTCAACGACGGTACAGCAGTGCGTTGCAAAGAACAGACGCCCACGGGTATATATTTACTTACTTAACTATACTCTTAGCCGATCCGCGGTATCATAATAAATACTACCTACTAATAATAATAAAAATATTTTCAACACGAATTTTCTGTACGTTAAATTCGCCGTTATCGACTATCGCGATTTATTTTATTTATTCATCTATATAGAACGACATCCTTCCATTTAGTTCCGACACTGGTTTGTACACCATCACCTATATCGTCAGCTGCAGCGGTCACGCACCATCGTCAGCATTTAAAATATAGGTATAGGTACCTACATCGGCGATTACCACATCGACATAAATCGTCTTCGTTATGTACTCGTCGAAACCCGTGACCCATGCCAGACGGATGCTTTTGTATCGGGCCCTTCAGTGCCGACGGAAGAGGTCATCGGCGGTGGCAGCGACATCGAACGTAAAGGTCGTAAACGACGTGCGCCACGTCCGGGGCGAGTACGGCTGCGTGACTGAAGCCGACGTCCGTCACTTCCGGTCGCTGCTGGGCGAACCGAACGTGCTGACCGGCGCCGAAAACGTCGGGCCGTACAACGTGGACTACATGAAACAAGCGTCGGGTAAAGACAACACTGCACTTTTTACAGTTATTATATTAATGTGCATTTAAGCCGTGTCCGTGGTTTCCGACAAAACCTCCTATGTACACGCAGAAGCAATAACGACACTATGATCAATATATACTCGCGAAATGAGCATAGTTTCAAATAATCATAGAGATTAGAGATAGATCCTTATAATGAGGTACGGACATTCTAATACACGTTTTGGCAATAATTTGAGTTTTCAAACTCTCTACGGACAGTGGTACAACTAAGAGGGGGCTTAGCTCCCCTGACTTCGATTTAGCCCCCTCCCCCAAAAAAATATTCCTTATTGATTTAGATATAACCGCTTATGGGTTATTTTTAATTAATATAGTTTTGTTAGGTGGGATGTAGCCCCCCCCAGAATTTTGACCCTAAGACTACGGAAGGTGTGCTGTGTGCAATTTGTTCATAACATTTTTATCTTTTGATAACATATTCTGATACAGCTGATACTGATATTATTTTCTTATCAATGATAATTATAATGATTTCTTATCATTATTCGATGAAACCACGAACTGATATAATAGACTGGAAACAAGCAGCTTATCAGTGCCCTCGAAAGTATGTATAAGAGGCAAATGCGGGGGGTCGCAATCATAATTGAGAGTTTACAGCGCCATCTGTATAAAACACGGACTGAGATACAAAATGTGGCACTAAATAAAACCACTGGTAGCGCTGAAAACATTCAATTATGAGTGTTGATAATAACCATAGATATATTAATAAATGGACTGCGCTTTCCTCACCCCACGTCTATCCGAATCTGAAATGTACATTGTGTGAGTGAGATAGAAACTGTTGGGGGGGGATCATAAAAGAAATAATAATTATATTTCATTCATGCCATGAAATTATTGTAATTTATAGATTATAAAACTGATAAGTAGTGATAACCACCATTGATATTTGATAAGGTCATAAATAATATCATGGAATAATTTGACTATTCAATTATTCCCCCCATGCTTGCCCCCAACAGTTTGTATCACCCTCATCAATGTCAGTTTCATGATTTCTCTCTCTAAGAGCAATCCATTTATTTATATGTCTATAATAATAACAGAGGAACCTTTTGCGGGCCGTCACCCGCCCACCTTGTCGTTTCCAGTCCATTACACCTTAGTCCGTGGATAAAACTTTAAAATTGTCCAAGGTAATGTTTTACCACAGAATTCTGTGGTTTTACCCACGAAATTCGTTTTTATCGGACTTGATAATAATAATTTGCTACGTAAGCGAAAAACTAATCACTCGAGTTTGGAAAAAAATCCTCAACAATTAAATTACTTTACGCCTATCATTATGACATTATATACCTATATAGGTACCTATTTTATATTTTCGTTTAAACTATTGAATAATTTGATTTGTTTCCATAAATATATCATACAATATTCCCCTCTGTGTGAAATAAATCGATGGTCGTTCAACAAAAATGTTTAGTGTTAACTCTAGCATTATAGTCACACTGTGAAATACACCTAATGTAGTAATGTTGATAATAACGTTTTGGAACGAGAAAAATACTCGGTCGTTTGCTGATTGTTTCCGATCGGTCAGAGTTCAAATAACTATCAACCATATAATATACCTACCTACATGGCTATTTATATACCTATACGGCTGAACAATACTATACTCTCGTGGTCGTGCAGCAGCACGTACATGATACATCTATATAGTAGTTATTGATTTTCACCACAATCCGTTTTTCTTTCAATATTCCGGCGCCGTAAATACGCACCATTTATCTTTGTGTTCTTCTCATTGTCGGGTTTTCTTTCGCACCGTTTAATTTCAAATCCCGCTGCTGAATTATTGTTTTCGTCCCACAGATGTACATATTATACATTCGCGCGCTCGTTCTGCTACGTTTTATCGCATCAAACTCGTTAATTTCTTCTATACCTACACACGACAGTACGACATGGCTAATAATTGTACATCATTTTATCTTTATTTTAGGACATGGTAGTATGGTACAGGTACACAGAAGCCCATAACAACAATTTAACTCGCCACGGCAATAATATTATGTTATTGATTTATTATTTTTAACGGTGTACTCTAAAACCAATTATTTCAAAATGATTATTCGGAGAAAATAAAAATATTTGATAAAAACATGATAATGAAAATGATTGGTTGGCTGGAAAAGTTTTAAATATAAAAATAATAATATTTTGAAAACTTAAATTGTTAACATAAAATATTCGCCTGCCTTTGTAATTCATATAAATTAGCTACATTAATAAACAATGATGCATTTGTACATTATCACAGTAAAAATTAATGAATCTAAGTAAATGTGCCATTACATTATGCCAATTTTACTATCCAAAATATTTATTCCAAATTTCTATTTTTTGCTTTTATACTGATATTATAATGGTATGTATAAAATAAAATTAATTTTACAAACTTTGTATTTAAATGGTTTTATGATATTATGTTATTTAGCTTGTATTTAAATTGTCTTAGTTATAACTTAAATTAGTTTTTAGAAAATAATAATATGTGCATAATAATAATAGGTATATAATATATATTATGTTTCGAGGTATATCAGACCTACACTGAATCACTATCAAATACCAACTAAGTCCAAACATTATATAGGTACATCCATGAAACTAACATAATAGATATTATTATATAATTCACTTTTGAAAACATATTAAATACAAAAAAAATTTCAAATAATGCCAAATCATGAAGAAAATAAGTACCTAATGTAATTTAATTTTTGAATTCGTCAATATAATGCAACGAATTTACAACGTAGTTTGTAAGCACGATAAACATTAATAAAAACATGCTAATCCTACAACTTCAGAGTACTAATTATTATAAATACACGCGCAGTGTCCATTAAAGTATATACACTTAGGTTGCACAACATTTACACGGTATATTGCATCAGTATTATAATTTATATTACAAACAACATAGGTGTTGATCACTTTAAAATTAAAAAAATATATATTTTTAATTCGAACGTAAATAATTCCTGTGTTAAAACAAATCAATTACGGGTCGAGTCATGTAGTACATGCAGCACCACATTATCATAATATACAAACGAAATTATTCCAAGTATCCAACCGCAATAAAAACTCGGTAAACGATTGTTGGGGTTATATATTATATAACTACGTGATGAAAAATCTCCCATTACGGTTGGTTTGCTGTTAATTATTGAGAACAAAGTTAATAAAAATTATATGAGTGTATAGTGTGCGTGCATCCGGTGTGTGGGTGTGTGTTTTGTGTGTAATATGCATTAAATTCCAATTAGTTTTATTCTAGGGCAAGTAATAGGGTTGATACGGAATTTCGAATTTGAAGGGTGAAACCCATCAAAAATCAGTTGAAAATAAAATTGAATTATATTCGCATAATGCTTGAAATAAAACGATGAACAAACTATTTACTTCTTGCATGTATACATCCGTAATCGTATAACTATTTATACAGCACAAACAGTTCGCCTTATACTCAGCTTACAGTCAGATTATTTTTATGTACGGCCCACGAATAATATTTTTGTGGTACAAAATAAACCCACTACCAATAAATAGTTGAAATTGCCATTTGCCAATAAAGTTTTTGTTGTCTGCTCGTAAAAATAATATCGAGAGATATTTTGTGAGGGGTAGAATATGGCTGAAGTCCTCCCACAGAAGGTAACACTTCAGTGTTTGTGTGTTTATTTGTTTATTTGTCGTTATTAGTTATCTTATAAGTATACATTTTTACTTAAATATATGAAATTCATTTAAACTCTATATACAAATCCGGATTCAATAGTTAGCTCTGACTACCCAACATGGCAATACAAATCTGAGAACCAACTATAGTGCAATTCTATCAAAAAAAAAAAAATAATAAATACCATTATGGTCGGGAACCCAACTCGGATGCAGCCTTTTCTTTTATAATGTATGGCGGGATGCTCATCGCCTATAGCCGCCATCAAATTACAACCGCGGCACAAAAGCCGGAAATTGTATGGCTATAAAACGTACGAAATTAAACGCAAGCTGCACGCACACAATATACATATTATAACATATATAGATACAACTACACAAAACTAGATTAAGTGGGGACTGGGTGGTACAATCAAGGGGCACATAGATTTCATAGGGCCTCATTCAGACATTCCAGACATTTTTGTGTGATGCTAAAATATACAAAGGACGAGCGGCTATGCGCAAACTCCATATACAGGGTGATTCCCTAATCATGCTCACACCAATTTTTAAAGTTACAGTTAGAGGCTCCGAGATGCATGCCCAAAATAATAGTCTTAACTTAAGAATGTATAATAGAACAATTCTCTCTAGTTTTAAAAATAACATTGTAAAATGGATTATTCAGAACGTATACAATTTGTTATGACTTGTACGTTTGTACGCCGTGTGGCACCCTTTAAGGACCATATTTTCAATTGTTTAGACTTGTATACTATTTAAGGAGTATGGTGATACAAGCCTATATCAAACAAATACCAACTTTTTTAGTTAAATAGATGATTTTTTTTTAAATGTTGATGTATCTAAAATCTAAATCAAAAATCCAACGAGTAGCTTCTGAGTTCTTAAAATGGATATACTAGGGCTAAAAGTCCTCAAAAATATGATATATATATATATATATATATATATGTATAATATTATAGATCTAGTGTTCATTACTATAAGGCAATTCCTATAAATTATAAAATGTTGATATATTATTAAAATGTTCAAACCATCTTAGCCCACATGGCCCATATGGCCCACTATCATTTTAAACAAATTCACTATTAACTTATAACTAAACACATGTTTTATTTTTCCACATCTAACTCGTAGTATTTGCATAGTATATAGTAATAATATAAAAAACCATTCATGATCAATTAATAATAAAATAAAATAATAAATATAATTATTATAATCAACTCAATTTCTTTATGACGTTATTTTTACTTAATATGCTATATATTTTTAGCAGTACACTTAACCGATGTTAAATTATAAATTACTCGTCCTAAATATCCTAATAATAATATCCCCTAATTTCGCTAATGGCACACATTTTAAAGAAAAAGCCGAGAGGGGCGAAGGGCCCAATACAATAGTGTCTCGCGTGTTGATGATGGATATAATATAAAATATTACATATATTTTTTATGATTGTTTTCATTACTGTTATATTAACTATATATCGTCGTTGTTGTTGTTATTATTATTATTTTCATTATTATTATTGTTATTGTGTTTGATTGATGTGTGCGTGTATACAGGCGATAGCGGACTGGTGTTAAGACCGAAAACCGCAGAAGACGTGTCGGACATACTGAAGTACTGTAACGACAGGAGCATTGCGGTGTGCCCACAGGCGGGCAACACGAGCGTGTCGAGCGGTAGCGTGGCGCTATTCGACGAGGTGGTCTTATCCACGGAGCGGATGAACAATATAATTAATTTCGATCCCGTGTCCGGTAAGTTGTAGGCGTACGTAAGAGTAAAGATTATTAAAATCATAACCGCTTCTATAAATATTATATATAGGTAATATAATAAAATAACGTCATTGTATAATATTATACGCCATACGGTGTATAATTACAACACACAAACGATAAACGCGATGGTGGTTTTCGAAAACCCTATTTTAATCATAACAATATCTAGAGAATGGGGGAAAAAATGTTATTGACGGGGACGGTGATGAGCACTCTTTATTGTATTCTCGCATGCGTGCGGGTGCGGTCCTCGGGCGCGGTCGGCGGCGCCAAAACTAGGTAGTAGCAAATAGCAATAGTGTAATACAGTATATTATAGAAGCTTTGCGGTATATAGATATATACGTTATATACTATATAGTATATACCTCTGATATAGTCGTATAGACCGCGTTGTACACGCCTATCTAAAAACATGCTCATCAGTGTTGTATTTCTGGAGAGTATATATACACTATGTTATGGGTAGTCATATAGATATAGTATATTTACTTCACACAATATCATATTATAATACCTATGTGGCTATGTATAATATATAGGTACCTACCATTATAATATCATATTATACCGTAATACGCGCATTATTTAAGGTAATATCTGTGCAGGATGATATTATATACGCTGTGGTGTAACTCCAATACTTTGGGCCGGGAAATTTTCAATGTTCTTATAAGCTCATTATGATAAGTATAATGGGATGAAATAGGTGGGAGTATACCAATTTGTTCAGTCTATTGGTCATGCAATTAATTTTTTCAATAATAACAAAGATGCAATCCTCCTCTACCGAAATTGTAGAATTATAGTTAAGTTAATTTCCACTCTCTGCCAACACACTTTTTCACAAACAAATAATAACTTAAATAATGTTAATACCTTATTTCTAGGGGACGTAATGCTAACGCAGTCCCCCCTCCGGTTTTCCATACCATGAGAAAAAAAATACCTGATTTCAAACAAACCACAAGTAAAAATAGTTTAATACAATTTTTGAATTTACTGAACTTTTTCAAACTTCAAATGATTGAAATATGTAAATAAATTGTATAAATAATAAAGGAAAATTTTTATTTACAAAAAAAAACGAATGTACAAATTGTGTACATGATACATTTTTAACCGTCACAAAATAGACAAACTAAGGGTTATATTTTTTTAGTCGGAGAAAATGTATTTTGATATTATATTTTGGCTAACTTATCGAACATTTCTAGTTTCACATGACTATAAAGTATAAACTATAGGTATAATAAAGGTTTAGGCAATAATAATAGTTACACGTGTTTAGTGTTTGTTTAATAAATAGTTAAATACCTACTCCATAATTATCAAGAAAAAAAATATCTAGGTGAGTTTTTAATTTTGACCACTGTTGTCTAACGTAAGTAAGACTTACCTATTATTTTTAAAATTAACTTAAAATGGCTATGTTATAGATTATTATAATGAACAAGGGCAATTTATCTAGTTAAGCTATTAAGTTAATTAAAGAAATAACTAAACTAGTTAATGCCACCCTTACATAATTATATACACCAAAGTATGTTGTATAATGTAGGTATATTATAGCAGTATAGCACATGTGTCGTGACGTGCATGACGTTGAAAATGCCTGTGGTTTTACGCATATATCATAGTGATGGCACGTCAGCGTGAAATTGGCACCAATCATATTTAAACTAGTTAGAAAATGTTGATAAAATAGGTATATGTAAAACATTTATGAAGAATTAATACATTTTTAGCTTAACGCAGCTGTGCTCTACATTATATATTTTGCAAATATAATTTGTCCATTTTCACTATTTAATAGATAACAATGTTTGACTAGCTTATTGTTTATGTATAGGTCCCTACATACTATAAGGTGGTTGTACAATGTACATATTATGTTGTACTACAAAATTATTCGACCATATGTGAGTATACAGCAGTTGATACTACAGGCTCTATACTAAATAAAAAAAAAACAATATATAGGTAGGTATACACCAACATATACAACGTTAACAAACAAAAATATTAATAAATAATTATTATTATTATTATATAATATAAAGGATCGTAAACTTCTAAATTAATAATGTATGATATATTTTAATTATAATATATTACGTACAGCATAGTAGATTTCAGGGAGATCTTTATATACAAATAAATTACAAAACTATTAATTTTCAGGTGGATTTACCCCCCCCCCCCCTTGTATACGTGTCTGTATATATTAAATGGTGTTTTTATGACATATGTTTTTAAAAATTAAACATAGGTAATTTGTTATAGCCTGAAGGCTAAGACATTTCAATGATTGAATACGAATTACCTAAACTTACAAGTGTGAATACGTAAATAAAATGCATGGCTATTAAAAAGCTGGCGTTCCTTTAAATAAAGAGTACCTGTACCTATACTTTTAAAGTTTTAAATGTCTTTGTAGGTCATAATTGTTTATAGATTCTATACCAGGGGCGTCATTTCAGGTTTTTTTCGGGTGTGCGAGGTTTCAAGCAGGCCATTTTGAAATTTCACCAGGCCATATTATAAAAATAGATATACAAACGTGCATTATCCTGTTTTCAATTATTTCTATACATTATGGACCATAAGACTATAAAGACTATAATCTCAAAATATTTTCTTATTCATTCCCGTATGATAAGCACACATGGCCTATCCATTCTTTATTATCTATGGTGATACCATGTTATTGCCGTTACCTTATCTATTGCTTACTGAATTAATTGATAACACGATATTTGTTTATAACCAAATAATGTAATTTAAAGTTGTAATCATGATTGACACTTGACAGTATAACAAATACCAATATTGATAAAATGTCAATATAAAATTTAAAAATTAAAATACAATTTAATTTTAATCATATTAAATAATTGTGCATTCGTGGCTCGTGCATTATTTTTAGGCTTCAGCGGGGCGCAGGCCAAGGCTTCAGCAGGGCGCAGGCCAATTGGAAGTATTTAAAAAATAAGGGGTGCTACCGCACACCCTGACCCCCCCCCAAATGACGCCCCTGTTCTATACTATATGTAAGGAACAGTACTGACATAATAAACTTAAACAAACAGAACGAAGAATTGCCTAGGTACATCGTAATATAGTTAAATACTTGCATAACAAATAAAATGAAACGAAGAATAAATTCGAGTATAATAACACGTCATGCGTATTTCATGTTTGTGTTGTCCGCACGTAAGCGTTATATCTTTTTGTGTATAGTAAGTTTAAGGAAAAGCGATCACCCCGGTATTACGGAGTACCTACCAAAACGAAATACTTAAAAACATTTGAATTACCTACAGAAATTGTCAATAGTATACTACGTAGTCGAAATTTGTTATTATTACTATATTACCTCACACGAATTAATGAATATAAACGGCGAGAATCTAAATCTTTCCAAAATCCAAAATATTATTGAATATAGTATTGTTCAAACATGTCATCATTGCACACAACACTAGGTATATTGAAGGCTATAACCAATATAATATAGGTATATTGTATAATATAACATTTACGAATCCACAAATGGCGACGTGAATTGATTCGATAGTAGAACAACATTTTGCGTGGTTTACCATCTCTCCGCGGCTCACCAAAACTTTAAATTCTAATTACAGTAACTAACTATAGTAGCTTTACCCTCGAAATATGATGTTTATATTGTATTGAAATTCTCAGAAGAATATTCTGCATCAGAATAGGAAATTCTAAATTATTATTTTTTTTTCAAAAACGTTGTTTTGTAATTACTTAAAATTGTGTAAAAAAAAAATTTATTTTCAAAAACCTTTTTGAGAAAATCGGTGTTTACCTAAAAGAATTACAATGATCATACTGTAGGTATACATGTTTAACTATATATATAGACCTAACTATAAAAAATTGTACGATTGTCATCGCGAACCCTTAGTTTTGATGCTAGCATACAATATTTAATCATACGTCAATATACAGCTGCAGACCTCCAGTTATGATTACCAAATATAATAATATATAGTCAATAGTGACAAAGAGTAACTTGTATACAGTATAATATATTACAATATATAATATATAAGCACTCATAAATACGTATACGCATGATATTATGTACGATATAATGATATTATACAATGCCGTTTTACAGGGGTGTTGGTTTGCGAGGCGGGATGCGTGCTCGAGTCGTTGATGAAGTACGTGGATGGTCACGGGTACATGATGCCGTTGGACTTGGGGTCGAAGGGCAGTTGTCAGATCGGCGGCAACGTGTCGACCAACGCCGGCGGCATACGCGTCATACGTTACGGCACGCTGCAGGGGTGCGTCTTGGGCCTAGAAGCCGTAAGTCGATAAATAGAAAAACAAAAGGGTGGTAGGGTATAGCCGCACAAATCGCCGCCATTGCAATTCCGCGACAGGATCAAGCCATGGGGCTGCGTATGGCACGCGTATATATATCGTCCCCGATCGACGGTTCGTTAGGTCCTGTGCTCGATGTGTGTGTGTTTTACTCGCCACCCCCTCACCGTCAATATACCGTATGGTTTTATTCGATTGATGGGATCATAATATATATATATATATACACACATGTGTGCCTGTGCGACCCCCGAGAGGGTTTTGTGTGTGCATCCGACCGGAAAACCCTGTGGGGCTCGTGCACTCACACACGCCGCTGCGATATATACGTATTTATGTGCGCGTGTGTACTTATTACTTCGCCGCGTGTAGATATTATGTGTGCATAGAGTAAAGCTGGCGACGATGATGATCACGGTGACATGGTGACGGTGTATATAGTGCGATGGTTGTGTGTGACTGAAAACTGCGACGATATAGGTCCGAATAAATTTCGTTGCACGGACGCATGCGGTGGACTGCACTATGTACTGAGTCGTTTGAGTTTTTTCGCACTATTATGATGGAATGAAAAAAATAAACGTGACGACAATTATGATACCGCAACTGTTACTTATGATAATACACGGGTATAAGTGGTATAACAGTATTGAGTAATAATAATGATCAATAAAAGACGTTGTGCGATAAATAATACCTAATGTGCGCAGACTGCAGAGGCGCTGCGAGTCATGTTGCAAACTTACTGCCCATTCCGCGTGCGTTGTGCGTACAACAAGTATTTTTCACGGTCGATTTGTCGTAATAAGTACTAACAGTATAATAATATTATAATCGTTTTATATCCACGCGTGTGTATACGTGGGTACGTATAAGTGCGGCCCCTTACATTCTCGATACGCAAGCTATAAACTCGAATAGGTACCTATAATATAGGTATATAATAATAAAATATGTTTTCGTAATCCGTTATAAGATTATACCCATCGGCTATATTATATATTATTATCATAATACTACCGGACTGAGAACCAATGAACGATGGCATCTGCTGTTGTTTTCCGCGACTGTCGTTCACAAATATCGCACTCGCAAATGGTTTATATTCTATATAGTTGTGCCGCGGTGGGCGGCCTTCGGAGGGGTTTTCGTTGATAATTTTGTACGCTATCCAAAGGCTTTTTAGTGTTTATTTTTTACATGCGTTTTCCGAGTTTTGGTTAACAAAACACTCACGTGCGTATTATTGCTATTATTATACGCCTAATGTATTCTAAAACCGAAACGGACAGAACTGAACTGCTCAAATAATAACGTTAGAAAATGTAAACACGCAAAACGAAAAATAATGTGTATCATTAAAAGTTGAAACACAAAACGGAAAATTACTATACGTAGACCTGTTTGTTTATTTAATACACCACACCGCCGCGTCCAGCACTTTTGCTAAGTGAGCGAGTGAGCGGGTGAGAAGGGCAGCCCCTTCGACTTTGCATCGATATAGCTGATTACAATCATTTTGTTTTCGGGCGATAATATTATACACTATGGGTCGACAGAAGTTAAATATACACCTATATATACATTTGTATTTGTATAAACCACCGTAGCTGTATGTATTAACATTTAACACTGACGAAGCCTCGCAAAACGCGATCACGTGACACGAAGGTTTCTATAGCACGGTAGTCCACCTAATCGACGTGTAAAAAATAATAAATTTAAAACAATAGTGGTTAGTGCCCTTTACGCCTAAATAAACGCGACGGATCGATTGAAATAATTACCGTCAATAGTACTATTCGTCGTTGTATTAAAAACAAAAGGTATACGTATAATCAATTATTTTTCTAAATTATGACAACTGCTACGTGTAATTTTACTGGAAAGCCCATTGTCCAAAGTATCCATCAGTTTTCTTTGTACTCCTATCAGTGTAAACGAATCACACTTTAATGCGATATTGCAGCAGCTCTGTAAATACTACTGAATAGGTACCAACTACCACGATTTAAGATAGCTTATGGTTGCCCAATGCCCAACGATCCGTTATAAAAGTGCTATATGTTAATATGATCGACAATATGAATCCGAAAGTCACGTGATCTGGCAACTTTTTTTGTCTACAGCGCTATCGGTGGCAAAGTTAAATTTGTTAAAATGTTATTTAAATAGTAATAATAATTGTTGTTTACTTATTTATTTACATTTAATATTTGATAATTAGTGTACAGACTTTGATAAGACATGACACGTAAAAAAAATTTTCCGCTAGTAGTGAAATCTGCATTGATTTCCCATGCCATCTTATCTTAACTCGTTGGGCAACCATACTAGGGGTGGGAAAAATACTCTTAAAATTGTATTTAAATACTAAATATTATCATCAAATATAAATACAAGATATAAAATACAATAGATTTCAATAAGTGAATACAAAATACAAAATATATTTATTGTCTAACCCAAATTTTAAATGTTTTCCTTATAGATAATATATTGTAATCCATTAAATATTATATTTTTTGTAACAACCAATGGCCAGCCTTCTACATGTACAAAATGTGAACGGTTGTTGGTGGTTAAATTATAAATAAGCACATAGGTACCTACTATAATTGGCGGGAAACGGATTGTAATGTTTTTATTATCCTCTCTCTGTGTTTTCCGTTGCGTCAAAAACAAATAAAAAAACAACGGTGGAAAAACGCAACATAATAAACTACGCCGTGACGGCGGTGGTGGTGGTGGCAAAATGAGTTTGAACGGTCGAAAACGCGGCTTTGGGGCCCTAAACTTTCCCTTAATTACGTGTGTTTTCATTGGCACCGAAATCGGAATTGGTATGCACAGTGCGTATACGGTTTCCACGGAATGCCACAGCCTCCTCTTTCCCCCTCGTCCACTCTACCCCGTCGGAACCCAAACGACATCAGTTCCCTCTCGACCCCCACTTTTGTAATTGCGTATGTCTGCCACCGTCGCCGGTGATTTAGCAATCGGCCCGACGCTCAATTAAGTGGGTTCGGTTTTTTCTTTTAGCTTTACTTTTTCTTTTTTTTTAATCAAATCAGTGTTTCATGTTGTTCTTTTCCTTTTTTTTATCGCCCAGACATCCACTGAAACTCTCGAGGCTCACTATAATATACCCACGACGCCAACCCTCTTTTTATTTATTAAAGCCATTTATTTTTTTCCCTTTTTATTTTTACTAAATTTGACTGGAAGGCTGTGAACGAGTTTTTTTTTAATTAGACGCAATCTCGGTTCATATTATATAGTTATATAATATGTTGTACTGCATTATATTATATACATTATACGCACCGTAATTATTATAATAAAATATTAATATTCTTTGAGGTGAGACGAACATTTTTACACATTTATACTAGGTGTACTGCGGGAAAATGAGTGTTGTAAGTCCGTAACGAGTGTATACGATGGGAGAAACAAATATTTTATTATTGACGCCACTTAACAATGCCTTTATTATAATAATATAGTTTAGGTGTTTACTATTTAATAATACGTGTTTCGCTGTATAGTATATAAATGGATAATAGCACTGTCATTATTGCGTTATACTGATAATACCTATTTAATAATGATTATCTACCTATCATTTATTAGATGTTATTTATTTTCTTATCCCAAACATCCATCTTGATATTACTATTTCTACCAAATAAAAATTATTGATATTTATTTAAAAAACAAGAAGATAATCTTATTTAATTGTATAGGTTACCGCAGATGGTACGATTTTAGACTGTTTAAATACATTGCGAAAAGACAACACGGGATACCATTTGAAGCATTTATTCATTGGTTCAGAAGGCACGTTGGGCATTGTCACCAAAGTGGCGATATTGTGCCCAAATCTCCCGAAGCACGTAAACGTAGCATTTATCGGTAAGAAACCATAATTTGTATCTCATAACTTTATATTATTTTAAATCATCAATAATTGTCTAAAGTCTAATCTGATGTAAAATTATCATAAAACTAACAAACGGGAGGGGAGAGTAAGTAACCGCTTTGTTGTACAGTAAGAGTCGAGTGTTTTAAGTGCATCGACATTGAGAAATGAGTACCTAGGCACTGAAAACGATGTGTTAAATTTGAATTCAATGATAAATTAATCTATAATTGTATACGAAGAAAAACGATCACAAACGGAGAGATTCTAACTTTTTGGTTACCATGGTTACCTGCAAAGAACAAACTAGAAACCATTTTCAACCAGAAACCACCCCCAAACTCCAAAGTTTGAAAATCTAAGCATATTTACTGCCCCAAAGGGTGATGACGGACAAAAAAAACACACTTCGCTGTAAAATCAATACCGTTCAGAACCACGGCCGGGCATCCAAACTGTAAATAATACTTTTTTAAAAATGCTGCATCAAATTTTGACTAGCCTAAGCAACAAATAATTTAATTAACAATGATGTTTTGATAAAATGATTTTTTTAAACATATTCCTCGTGGCCAATAGCAATAACCCAAAGAATGTCATCAATTCTTAGGTATTTTCCCTAAAATTAAACGATACTAATTCCACTTAGTGCTTACTTAAGAAAAACAATTAATGAAAGCATTTGTGTACTTTGTTCAAAATATGGTCACAGAGATTATGCGTGTGGCAGACTGCAATGTTACGATGATGGTCGGGTTGATGATACTATGATTCATATATAGGTATAGTAGGATGAGTGTGAAAAGTGTTTGTTTGTTATTTAAATTATGACTGGCAAATTAAAACAATGTGACACTGCGTTCTCACATTAAATTTAATATTTATTTTATTAATTTTACGAAAAGCATCAAACATACTTTATGAAAATATATAAAATTAAAATCATCTATTTTTAAAATAAAGTTCAGGTTTTAAAAATATATTATATTGAAATAATTAGCTAAATTTAGTTATTACAATCATTATCGTCACTGAGAACTATATACATTTGCTATTGTACATATGTTTTTTGTCACCTTAAACATTTTTTTTCCTTGTTACATATAATATTAAAAATAGGAAACAATGTAGGTACAATTTTATAAATAATAATTATTATTATTTCATATTACCTATGGTATATGTATAACTACTATAACCTTCAAAATAACTTAATAAGACGTAGGTACAAATTATAAAAACAAATATCAATATTAATAGTACCTATAGGTAGTTATTAATATATAAATGCTTTGAAAATAATTTTTTAGTAAAGAAGTCCATCGCGGAAGTCGGCTAGCTGTTTCCTGTTCTTAAGGGTCTTTTGTATGTATACGTCCCCGGTTAAAACTATTTTATAAAATATATTATATTACATTTTTACATGTATATAATATCTAATAACATACAGGTTGCTTCACAAAAATTCTCGAATTTAAAAACTAATATACTCAATACTCATACCCTAATTTCAAATGTAATGTATTTTAAAACACATAACGGTCCTAATCAATGTATTTTAATCCATGGATTGAAATGCATTGAATACTATATTTATTGTAACAACCAATGGTCTGATGCCAAATCAATTCAATGACCCACCATGTAAATTACACAAAATGTGAGTGGTAATTTGTGGTTAAATTATAAACGAACCCATAGGTACCTACTATATAATTGACAGGAATCGGACTGTAATGTTTTTCTTTAATCATGATATTTTCCCGGGGAAGTATAATGAGAAAACGGAAAAACATCCTGTAATTATTTTATACACCTATATTCTACCCAACAGTTACGTTATACGTTAGTGTATAAAGGTACATTTCGCATCATTTTTATTTTTATCCATACGAGCAAAACGTCTGTAAGATTACACGCAACAAACTCATAATAATTTACCACCGCCTATACCACTGTTTAATGGTGACAATTATCTACATTAAGTAATTTTTTCGTACATAGTGTCATATTATAGGTACTGTCACACAAAATTTATATACGTACTGTCATCACTGTTCAAATTGTAGGCACAGTCGTGCATCTTTATGAATTCCAGCCGGGAACGCATTTACTATAAATAATTTTTTCCATTTTAGATTCTGAGCGGAACGAGGAAGCTATTGTTTTTACAATGGTGTTTATTTTTTATTTTTTATTTTTATATCCTGTATACAAAATTTCTTCCAGAAGGAGTGTTTCGATTTCAACATATAGTACCTTATCTTTTAGCAAATTGGATCAAGATGGTACTTTAGAGAGGTAATTTTTCGATTTTCTCAATAGTTATTTAATGCCACGGGAAAAACCACCGGAAAATTACGAAAAAAACGCTAAAAATGGGATTTTAATTTCTAACGCTTTGTTTATCATCATAGAAACGAATAAAAAATTATAATATTTTAATATTAATTCAACTTACATGATAAAATAAATAATAACAAAATATAAAATATCCAGACTGACAAACCGTCTCCGCTCAGAATCGTTTTTCTTATACAATGATATTATATCATTGAATTCAAGTCTAATACAACCATTAAACAATGACCCACTTGTAATATACTGTACAGCAGAGCGACATCCACTTACCTGCTTTTTATATAGTAAATCTTTAATTTGATGTTATTTTTTTTATAAACAGGATTGGACAGTTACGATAAAGTTCTCAAATTGTTTTCCATTGCTCGTGCCGAGTTCGGAGAAACCCTATCGTCATTCGAACTACTGGACAACACGGCTGTGACGTACGTGGAAAGTAAACTTCATCTCTCGTGTCCGATCACCAATGTCCATCCGTTCTATGTACTCATCGAACTCGCTTCAAGTCAACCGAATGTCGGCCAACACATGGAAAATGTCCTAGAAAAAGCTCTCGGTGACTCGGTGATCTCCGATGCGACAACGACCGATCAGATGTCCAGCATACAAGTAACTATTTATTTTTTACATATAACTTATATGGGCTATTACAGACCACTCAAATAATATAGTTTTATTTACCTTATCATGAATATAATATATAATATTTTTAGTTCGGTTGTGATTAAATGAAAATGGTATAGAAACATAATTTATTATTTTAATTTTCAGAAAATATGGAAAGTTCGTGAAACAGTAATTGAAGCATTATTAAAGTTAGGCTACGTGTACAGCTTCGATATATCGTTACCTCTGAACCGATTTTATGAAATTGTTGAGCTAACCCGGGAAAAACTTAAAGACGTTGCAGATGTCAAAACCGTTTGTGGATTTGGTCACATAGGTGAGTTAAAAAAATTAATAGAAATAATTAATATAGACAACAAATTATTATATCTATTATTAGATTATTTATTATTATTATTATTATCATCATTATGGCTGAAGTCCATGAACAAGTCAATATAAGCAATATAACTGAAATCAAAACACACTGAGGTAGAATTTCATAAAACACAATCATTAGGTACCTACCTAAATAGTAAATGCCCATTAAATTGTAATATATTTGAAGTAACAATAAATAATATGATATTGATAATAGATAATTTGAAAAAACATAAAACACTATTAGAGTGTTTATATATTGTTATTTTCTATAGAATCTAAGGCTTAGATTAAGTACATTAGCAGTAAATCGACATATTTTTATTCTGATAAAAATTGTGCATAACGTGATTTATTGTAATTATTCATTATTGTATCTATGTTTATTGTTTATTGACCATACATTATTTTTAGCTATTTTAGTAAGCAATATCTTATTAAGCTATTATAAAGCTATTTTAATTTTATAACATTCTATTTCAATATCACCACAATTTACAACTGAATATTTAATTAACTATTTAAATATTTTTATTTTTATGATGATTATTAATGTCGAAATATATTATTTTTATATAGCGTTTATGAACTTTTACAACACAACTTATTTAAAATCAAATGTAAGGAAATATTCAAATATGGAACTATTGATATGGAAATACTTAAAACTTATTTGTAGCTATTTAATTCATTACATAAAGTTAATTCTATCATATAGTGATTAGTATATAAGTATATATTATATACTTAGGGTCTCTGTACATATTATATTTAATGCAGCAGGGTAAGTTAAAGGGGGGGGGGCACTAAGTCTAAGTTAGAATTTTTTTAATACAGAAATTATTATTCTTTAGCCATAATTCTTATAAATTATAAGTAAAATACTAAAATTCTAGCGCTGTCATTGAAAAATGTAATTAAATTGGATATATGTTTTTTTGGATTATTCGTTTTTTTTGTTTTATTACTTAGGTATATATAATATATAATATATATATATATATCTGGGTAATTAAGGACGAACAAAACTATTAAATAAGTAATTGATTATAATAAATTGATTTAATTCTACCGCATGTGGACAAGTACATAGGTCATAACTTCTTAGTGAAAATCAAGTTTTGAAGAATACGATCTACACAAACAAATTGGTAGTTAGGTTGTAGGTTCTAGTTTATACAAAATAATTTATTTATGAATGACTCCTTAAAACATTTTTTTTATGTCCCTGATAATACTGGGCGCCGTGGATTTTATGTAGGTATGCTACATGTGTGTAGTGTGTACCCTTGAAACTAATAATTATAGGCTATTGTACCTTTATAATATATTATATAAATCAAAAATTCTAAGCAATATAATAGTGGGAAATAAAACGATATAATGAATATATTGACATAGATGTATTGATTTATATTCTATAGGTATACCTACCATATTACCATTTACCGCCATGTTAAAAGTTACGGTTTTCAATGTTTATATTATAATACAACCACTGCACAATCGGTCACAAAAATTGACGTTAGTCATGATATTTTCCGGTTTTTGGTGAACAAATGGAACCGCACGTGGATGATAAACCAACAGTGCGTGTAAACTATACTGAAACTAGGTTAGTCATATATTTGACTTGGATCTTACGATGGCAATTCTAAAACCCTGTATAACAATACCCACCGAGTTTACGTGAGCTTTCACGTCATAGGTACCTCCCCAACTCCACCCCATGAAATTGCAGTAATACGGACAAATGTCAACGGGGTCACCGACTGAAGCTTAAACAGATAAACTTGTTTAATTTCATCCACCCAAACAACATAATATATATATAATGAATTATAAGTCAACCACACTACGTAGTATGTACACCAGACTTTCACGGGCGTGAATTATTTAATGTTTGTTTTTTCCTGAGAACAGACAATTTTTGGTCTTGGATAGTTGGATGAACAACTATTAAGGGCCTGTAGATTACAAAAAGTAAAAGTCATAAATATATAGTACTTCAGAGGATAGGATACTTCTAAGGAGCTTTACAACGTTAAACAATTATTTGCCTTAATAATAAATTATATTTTTTTTAATTATCAATAATCATCGAGAATTTAAGTTACAAAACATGTCGGTCCATGGTACCATCCAACTTCAGCACTGTTGTTTTATTTCGTCCCGGAAGTTCACCGGTACATATATACTGTAGTATACATAACAATATTACATGACATAATATGATTGGAGTAGGTTATTTAAACATCTAATTATTTAAAATTGTTTGTTATATATTCTTGGTATAGCTTCAACAACTTGGGCTATTATAGCTTACACAATATTAAATATATTATTGCTATAATAACTTTGCTATAACAGAGTAAATATATGGTTGAATACAATGGTTTTCCTAGATTATGTTGTACATATAATATGTTTGAAAAATAAGATTGTTGTTTTGATGTTGTCTCTGATGGCTGAAGACTTCAAAGAGGTTGTCAGAAATTCCTAGGATTTTCTAGTTCCCATATGGTTTCAACCGTATACAAAAAGGTACCCGACTGTAATAGGTTCTCCACCAGTTTAACACAGTATTGGCTCTTCTCTGCACTTTAGATGACTATGGGATAGTTTTGAGTGATCTATACGTAGTCTGTTTATAATTCATTCATCTTTACGATTGAATGAATAAGTCTTAGGCCAGTATGTGGTAGTATTTTTGATTTCTCTGAGTTTTTATTTGATGTACACCGCCATTTGGATTTCCATAAATTGGTAGGTACAATACACTATGGATGTAAATAAGTGAGAAGACTATACTAGATTTCTCGAGCTACTTTGTCAGCTTTCTCATTGTCGTTAATACCACAATTGTCTGGTGTCCATATTAGCCGTATGCTCTTGTTAGCTTTTGCAATGATGTTACTTATATTAATTTCTAGGGTGCTCGAGTGCAAGTTATACTTAAGATTATTAAGAGAACTGAGCTAATCTGTACAAATTTTAACAGTAGAATCAGGCAATTGAATGGCAACGTGGATTCCCTCCATGAGTGCAATGTATTCCACTGCATAAATAATATTATGGTCTAACATTTTTTTTTAACGTTGGAAAACAAAAAATAATTTTAAATGTCTACAACAATTCTGAATATAACATACAATTTCTTTTTATTGCCTAAACTGTATTTTACATCAACAAGTAACAACTATTTAAACCAAACATAATTATTTATGAAAAATTATTTCGTATGATTAGTTTTTTTTACTCAAATACCTAAATGAGTTTTGGTATTAAGTTAGTTATTGCTGAAACAACAAATTATCTAACAATTATTATTTGTTTTCACTAATTAACAACAGTCCATAGCGTCTTTTGTTATCACTTATCAACAATATTTTCATATTTTCGTTTATTAAATGAACATTATTTACTACTTTATGTTAAATAATTGAGAATTTGTTATAATAAAGGTTTTACATGAAAGCTATTATGTAGGAGATAATATGTATTGATAAAAAGTTTTGATTGAGCAATCGGTATTAGGTAGGTTCTGTTATATTATAATGTTTATCACTGCAAATAATAAACTTTTGAAATTAAACGTGTACTTAATCAGTTTAAAAAATAAAAACCCGCCAAATCCGAAGTAAGAGATAATAAATGATAAGTTTTGAAAAAGATTAATTTTAATTTATTTTTAGCAGGAGAATAAGTCTTGGAATTTTATTTCAAGACAAAGTTAAGAAAATGATATGTTATCATGAAACTTAAAATCTTAATATTAATAAATTTTTTTTAGTACGTACATTATCAGTTTTTGAAATGGCTACTTGACACTCGTGTGCACCATAGGCCGACCGCAGCCCGCCATTTTTTCTCATCATGTATAATATAGTTATATTATAATCGTCTCCGTCGGCGAGACAGAGGTGCGTAATTTAATATTCTTATCGACTTTTCAGTAATTATTCGCCAATCCGGCGTGACCGCGGTGTATCACAATGTATATAATTTATTTATATCATACCTACATCTATATATTATTATAATAACACGGTACGCCCTCAGGCCGCGGTTACGCATATACCTACGCATATACCTATGCATATACCTACGCCCATCAGCGGTCAGTTACCTATATACCTACCTTCAGAAGAAATCGGTAATGGCAAAAATACAGAAAGGGAATGTAAATATGTTTATTTTAAACATTTTTACTAAATTAATAAAAACAATCTTTTTAAATATTGTATTCCCAGACACATATCATATGCCTCTTGTTCATTGTGTGTGTCGTCTTACAGGTGACGGTAATTTGCATCTAAACGTGGTAACATCACAAAGAAATGAAGAACTGGCTCGCATGATCGAGCCGTTCATTTACAAGTGGACGTCCAAGTGCCGCGGAAGTGTCAGCGCCGAGCACGGGATCGGTTTGGCAAAAACGCAATTCCTGGAGCAAACGAAGAGTAAGTCGGCCATCGACCTTATGCGGAGTCTGAAAAATTCCATGGACCCAAAGTGTATACTGAACCCTTACAAAGTGATCCCGGCCGTGGCGGCCAGCGATCAGTAATCCGGGATTTGAAAAAAAACCAATATTTATAATATAGCTTATACGTCGAATGTGGTAATAAACTTTGGTACGTACCTTACGCACGCATATAAATATATTACACCTAATACATATACGGAATTCCATTTATATATGCAAGAAAAGGTTTGTGCTGGGATGTGGTTAACTGCAGAAACAGTTGACCCTCCTCGATATGACCAAATATCGAAGCTATTCAAATAAAATAGAATTTTATTTCCCCGAGAGAATGAGTGAATAAAGATTGTCCAAAATACTATTATATAATTTTGAAATAAAAAAGTCACGTTGTTGTACACAACGATTTAAGATAGTAAGGTTGTCCATCCATCAGTTATCATGCCTTTATATTGTGGCAACAGAATTTAATCCAGAAATCAGCTGTTTCAATCACGGTTGTAGATATACCTACTGGTTGCACAACTCTATAAAATAAATGGACCCTCTCATAATTTTGTTATCATAGAATGAAGAACTAATGAGCGCTCCTCGTGGGATATTTTTGAAATATCAACCATATTAACCATAGTCTATTCAACAGTTGGCCGCTAGGGTTCACTACAATCTAGTTCTACGGGGAACCTTATTACATTGTTCTGTGCCTTATCACAAAAGATATTGAACGGTCCATGTGTTATAACTTATAAGCAATTTAATATAGAAGTTGTGTAACCAGTATATCTTAAACCGTGGTTTCAATCTACAACTAGCGCGCCTAGTTATCTGATTTTATAGGTTTTTTTTTATCACCTTTCTTTATAGTACTATGCGTGGCTAAATATATAGGTATGATCGCATTGAGACGCATTTCCGCTATGGGCTGCGCACGTACAATTATTGCATGTTTTAGCATGGAAAGGAATCTCAGCTGACAGTAATTTTTACATTTATTTAGCAATGAAATTAATAATTTGTATTGTTTTGTTAACAAATAAATCGAAGTGATAATACTCACTGCCAGTGGCGGCCATGACACCTGTATATCACAAAGTTGCGATCATACCTATATATTTCGCACGGTCTTAGAAGATAAGGTCGGGCAACTATACATAATCAGCATTCCGCTTAGTGAGGCAAATCCATTTCAAAATTTGGCCGCTGTACAATTGAGCGTTGCCCTGCAGACTTTTTTGAGGTTATGGTATTATAGTATTATACAAGTTTGAAATAAACTTCGACCATATAAACTAACTGGTTTATTATAAACCAACTAATTTATATGGTCGAAGAAAATAATATAATAATATAGTCCATAAAAATAACCCCGAATGCCATATAAATATTGTTCTGAACCTCAAAATAAGCCTAACCGGCAGCACTTTTGCGGCAACTTCGGAAATGTTTTTGCCTCATTAAGCGGAAATATTATAATAGGCGGGAGGGTGGGAAGATGTCCGACCTTATCTTCTAAAACCGTGATATTTAGATAATACTATTTTAGTTCATGATATTTAGCCATGGTACTATGGTTGAATATTGTATCCGCTTGGAACGCTATTGGCAAATAGAAAATTCCTATTGATTTAATGATTTAATCTGTAGGTCAGTTTATCACAATGGATGTGCAACCTACTATCTTAAATCGTGTTGTACACACATCTTATCACTTATCAGTATATTACATTTTAATAAAGACCACATATTTTATACATAAATATATCAATACAATACACATTGTATTAATTTTTTTCTATCAATAGTTTTTGTTCAAGCGAATGGATATTATATTACTTATATGAATCATATCTATCACAATACAAAGAACAATAAGCACAATGAGATGAAATCTTAAATATTTTTACAATCCAACTTCGTATTGTCAATCATTTATTTTGTTTACTTTTCACTATTTTCCTACCGTGGACGTTAATATGTTATACAATCAAGTAAACGGAATAGTTGATAAGGAGTTTGAATAAAGCTTATAAGTCCATTAAATTATTAACTGAGTATGTCTTTCAGTTATTGAATTTCGCAATTAAACAAAATAAATAAAAACAATGATATTGATTGTGAATTTTAGATTATTCACAAATCTATATATCATATATTATATAGTAAAAGTAGGTAATCTGTAATACCGTATAATGTGCGAACCTAAAACAAGAAGCTATATATGGATACTAGTGGATACAACAACCAGTGGCGTATTTAGTATTTTTCTAGGGGGCGGATGGCAAGGATTTTAGCTTACAGATTATGATGTAATAATTATAATAAAATAATAGTAGTGTATTTAAAGAGCCATGGGGGTGGATAGTGGATTTGTATTATGCCCAGTAAATACGCCACTAACAACAACATTATTTTATGATAACTAATTTTACTATTTCAAATAATTGCTCTATTATGTCCGATACTCCGATAGTTATCTGTGCCTATAAGAGCGGTTAGGTGTCAAGAACATAATATATAGAACAGACACTATTAATAACATTGATTCCGTGCCAAAGATAATATTGAATAATTATTATTTTTTTATTTTTTGTTACTAAACAGGTACTTAAGTAATAACTATTATACAAACTTTGTTTTTTAAACTAATTTTTAATCTGATCGATAACTATAAATTATACCATTATTTAAAGAAAATTAAGCTATCTATTAAAATCTAAAACCTCACTAACATGTGGACATTAATTATATTATGGCATCGTATTAATTATTAATGATAATACCCCGTATAGTCACGATAATAAATATTATTTATGGAAATATCTAAATAAAAAATTGTTTTAATTCTATACGTACAAAGGAAATACTAGTAATATGAGTACCTACCTACACGACGTTCATATTCTGTTTAAAGGTTTTTATTTAATTATTTGATTTGTATAGTACCTACATATTTTTATCATTACGTAAAATGCAATATAAATCATTGGAGTTTCAAAAAAAATGTTGGACAAAAAAATAATTATACATCTATACATTACACATTTCACAAACAAATCAAATAAACATAATGTTATAATTTATATTATGTAATATTTCAAACAAAATGAGAATTTTTTATTTCATTTCATTTGTTAACAATAAAATTCCATTGTGTTTAATAAATACAATTTTTTGCCTACGAGTTTTCATCACCTGTAGACAAAAAAACAAGACAATGTATTTACAATTTGTTATTTTTTTATTTCAGTTCAGAAACGTTATTTATGACAGTTAGATCGATGGTGACAACCACTAGTTGATGCTCAGTGTGTAAAATAAAACCAATAAAAAAATATTTAACTCACTTACTTCTTCGAGTCACACAAAATTTGATAAGCTTAGCGGCTCATTTAAATTGAATGGCCCAATCATTTGTTGGTCGTTGTTCGTTGTGAAGCAAGTGTTCAATATCTGATAGTCCATTTATCTCTATAATAAACACGTTTCAGGTTTTAGAAACATTAGCATTTAACATTTTGAAAATACCTAAGGAAATTAATTTAAGTTATATGTAAATAAAACTATTCATCATTAAAATATCTGCTGAGTTCAATAAATATAAGACAAGTAAATAATTCTACTAATTTCTTAAATACGAACTAATAGTCTCTAGTTATATTATATAGTATACAAGAATAATATATAATATAATATAGTACAGCCCGTAAATAATAAATTGGTATTTTAATCAGTTAAAAATTTACTATCTCTATTTTTTAAGTTACACAATTAGAAATAATTTCTCATATAGCAAATACCTAACACATACGTCATACGCATACATAAAATATATTCGAGTTTAAATCAGATGAGCAAAAAATATATCATATACCTACAGCGTGAGTCACCAAACATGCTCACCCCTTTTTTATTTAATAATACAGTTAATTCAAAATCTGAATTTTGGAATTTTCAAATATGCCTACTCTTAGACCATAATATCAAATACTTGAGATTTTTGCACTACCTACTTAAGAAATGTTCTGTGGAGTTACAAACTTCTGTTTTTCAAAATAAATGAGAATGTCCTTTTCAATTTTAAATTATTTAGTAGATAATTTTTCAAAAATGTTGACTAAAATTCAAATGAGTACTATTTGAGCTATTTAACTTTGTGTTCTAAGGTTTTATAATAATAGATCCATAAAATTAATTTCAAAAATATTATAGCCATGTTGATTTGAAAATGTTTGTAATTAATATTAATCCAATTACATTAATAAGAATTTGTAAAAATAATCCAAGTATAGATCCAATATCCTCCTAAATATTCTCTCGCTTAAAAAAAAAATGTTTTAAGTTATCGAAATAGAAAGTGTAAAGCGGTTAAATAATATTGTTCCTAACTTTTAATATTAATTGCAATGAATACCAACGTTATTCTTTGCTAATTTAACTATACAGTTAAATCAAATTGAACTTTTATAACAGGGATAGGTATATCATATACTACATTATATTTTACACAGTTTAGCAATATTTTTAAATTATGTGACATTCCGACATAAGCAAACACATTAATACATTTATCTAAGTTCCTTCTAACTATCATATTATGGTGTGACTGTTAACCTAAAGTAAATATAAACAATTTAAACAAATATTTCAAAAGCTAAATCAATTGAAATGTTCATGTTCTGCAGTTATAGTAGCCTGTAGGTATTTGCTTATACACTATGTTTTTATTACATAATATTATAGTTATAAGTTATATAACTGCAATGAATAATTATAATTTATAATGTTAAGTAATAAGTATACAATTGTATAAAATTTATTTTGTGATAATATGAATTTAATTATTATATTTTAATTATAAGTTATTGGTTTATTGTTACCTATATATTAATTTCCTCTCACCTCTCGGGGTATAAGTTTATTGTACTTTAGTTAAAGTACAGATACTCAAAGTAAATATAAAATTTAAAAGTACTTACCTAATAAAATATTATTAATATTATATACTCATAAGCTTGGTACAACTAGAATTTTTCTCTTGAATGCCGTGTAAATAAAAATACTCTCCTTTTTAAGTTATTAGATTATGAGCAGAGCGATAAATGTATTGGTTTTACAATAATGTGTTTCGAAGACACTTTTTATAGTATTAAAGGGAGTTCAAAGAAAAAAAGGTGGGTAAGTGGATTTCGCTCTGCTGTACAGTAGGTTACAAGTGGGTCACTGTATAATGGATGGTATTAAATTTGAATTCAATGATATAATATCATTGTATAAGAAAAACGATTCTGAGCGGAGACGGTATGTTAGTCTAGGTATAAGACATAATATTATATTATAGTCTATAGTATTTAAAAAAAATTGACCTATAATAGGTACCTATAATAAATTCCAAATTAATCATATCATAATATCTATTAGTACTTATAACGCGTTATACATCAACAAATAACCG
>NC_042494.1:6570289-6594369 GCF_005508785.2 Acyrthosiphon pisum
GTACTGTTACTGTGGTCGTCTGGAGTTTATATATGAAACCAAAATCCCACGGTGGTGGGAAAATCAGCTCGGAAAAGCGGGTAACACAACACCACCACCACCGTAGTCGTCGTTGTCAACCACTACCACTATGGCACTATACCACGGTAACAATAACCCGTCGCACACAGGCGGCGGTATGCACCTTTCACAGTGACGGTGATTTCGAAACACGCACTCACTTGCTGCAGCAATGGAGCCGCGGCCTCGAACGGCCTCGCGCGGGCGGAAAATCATTTTTCACATATTATATACATACATACATTTTCCTTTTTTTCTCTCTATCGGCGTAAGGTTACGATAATAACGTTCGACCTCCGAGTACGTACCGTACGTACGTATGTACGTATACCGTACGCCCGCACCGTCGTCCGCGATTCGTCACAAGTAGGCAGAAAAAAATGTATATAAAATTCACCAAATGCGTGTATAACGCGCGTATATGTAGGTACATAATATACATGGTCGTCACACAATAGAAATACGCGACACGTTCGAAATACGACACATACCGCGCAAATAGCCCGTGAAGCTGTTTTCGCAACCCCTGACGACGACCACGACGATGGCGACGACCCGCACCTGCATGTACGCGACCGTGGTATATTTGCCTATATCTAATATATTTTCATGTATAATATACGCTCACCCCATGTCGCGTATAAGGACCGTGTAAAAACGGTATACGGCGTCGGCGATAAGGAAAAGAAATTCGCAAGGTCGACGACGGCGCGGCGGACACGCGGCACATGTCATATATTATACGAAATAATGGTAAAAAAATATCAAAGCCAGTGTGCGAGCATTGCCCCATACGCCCTTTGTCGTGTTGTATGTTTTATATGATATGGCCGTAACGACAGTAAACTCGACGAAGGAGACGACCATATACGATGTGGCGCGTATTATCCGCGACTTAGGGCTTTCGGTTTTTTTTTATCGTGTATTTAGATTAACGGGAAGAGACTTTCATATACTTTGCGAACATCGATAGCTACTTAAGTCTCTGCTCGCTATAACAATACGTATGTCGATTGAAACGCATTAATTTGTTTGATTTTTTTTTCATGCTTGCGTAGGTATAAAAGAGCGAAATATGATATACTTCGTGTTATACTATCAATCGCAGACTGCATAATATTCCGAGTGGAGTTTAGAAAACTTCCAAAATAGTCACGTTCCTTTTTTGATATCTATATTCTGTTAATATTAGAATGAATTATGACGAAAACATGTTTTAAAACTATCTTTGTACCTACCTACCTACTTCGAAAAAAAGGATACAAATTCTACTTATAAACCATACTACTCAATGATATGTCGACATATATGTTACAATTAAATACTTTTTGAGAGATAAAGTAAATGTAAGATACACGTTAAAAAAATATATTTTACCTTATAGTTGTTAATTTTAGAAAGTAGATAAATATTACCTATACAATAGTAGGTACCTACAATTTACATCACAAATTGTACATTGATTTTATATGTACAAAATATGTATAGGTACCTTAAACATTTCAAATATGATCAGATAATTCAAACTTGATTAAATTTAGGTATTTATGTTAGTAAATAATAGTAAATTAGTATATTAGTAAATTTATTACAACAATATAAAAAATACGACATGACATTATACACAGTATAAAAAAATTTAACTCAATCACACGTGTTAATCTAAACACAAATATTGTTAAATACCTAGCAAACATATAGGTAGTATACTGCAACTGTTTAAAATGCAGGCAATAACTAATCGTTAGATTAGTAATTAGTAATTACCAATATGAAATATTAGCTTTCATACAGGTATTTTAAGCATTTTATGCCCTAGGTAGTCGATAATATTAGTTGATTTGAATAATTTACAAAATCCGTTAACAAATGGAGAATCCATGGACAACTGCAATAACTAGTTGTCTTATCTAGGCGAGGGATTTTTATTCTATTATGCATATTGTATTTTAATAATATAAAATAATATGTTTTCGAGATTTTGGAATTGCAGTTATTATATTTTTTTTAAGCCTACCCGTGATGTTCTTTATACTTTGTTTTAAATGTTTTAATAAGACATAAGTATGACGTTATAATATATAACGATGCACTGTACCTACACTACTAGCAAAAGTTAATCAACTTTAAATTTTACATCTGCCTATATAAATGTAAAGTCAATTATCAAATATCTTCAAACAATTTCACTACGAATCAATATAATGGAAAACCACGTTAAATATTGAACTACCATGCTTCATTAAATGTCATTATAACTATAGTTATGATTTTAAACCGTAATTAGTAATTAAAAATATTAGCAAAATCGTGAAAATATTCAAGATCCATTAATCATAATACCTACTTATATTATATATAATTATAGTTGGGATGCATGAAATATGTGATATGCATATTATAAAATATGTCTAGTGCAGTGAAAAATATGTAAAAGTTTTGTAATTGCCGGTTAATCTTACGTAAAGTGACTTATTACCTCGTTATCTTATCTTTTTTTTAAGGTGTTTCAATTTGCTTTTGCATTGTCGTTGAATTTCTAAATAGAATGCAAAAAGAGCTTACATAATTTTTTTTTAAGTCTGGAAAATGTATAACATTTAAAATTACATGGTCTTCGACGTGTCATATCAATACATGAAAAATGTCACTCAGACACAATGTTTACCGCCAAATTGATTATAGGACGACTTGTCTATAGCTAAACTGGAACATGACATACCTACATAACCTACATATTCGTTGAAATAACCATCGTCATAATATGATGCTCGGAATTGATTGATTTTTACGTATTTTAAAGAGTAGTTTGTACATATAGAAGCTTGTCACATTTTTAAAGAAAAAAATAGTTAAATATTCTGTTTTTGATTAATGCAGCTATAGTCGGAAAAACTAAAAAAGAAAATTTTTGAAACGAATTGCCAAACATATAAACAGTAAGTATAGGTAAAATACATACCCTACATAAAAAAAAATTGAATGAAGAAGACAAATATTATATATTGGTAAATAGCTACGTCCCAATGCAGTACCTATATACTCTATATAACATAGATATTATTAGATAACACATTACGGATCAATGTGTGATCCGTGTTGCAGAATGGACGTGACGTGTAAAATAATGACAACTAGGCCCTATCTAAGTAGTATACCTACGTATGTATAGAGTTTATACTTTAAACTATAATTATACTCGTATTAGACACTTCAAATCACGAAAAAGACCATTGTGATTTAAGGAAATAAAATGTACGATTTTGATAGTTTATATTCGTTTTAGGAACTTTTTCAAAAGCAATGTTTGTTCGACTTTATATCTAGTCAGTAGTCAGTAAAACTAATTTGGAAACAAAACAAATGTATATATTTCAAAATGTACGCTGCAAAAGCCGCAACGACCTACTCAAACATATTATAAAAAAAACCGGTTAGCACGCATACACGTTTCTATATTATACATACAAAAAGAATTTTTGAGGTAACAATAAAGGGCGATTAAGGATTAAGACAATTTAATATCGTTTATGTACGAGTATGATATAATGATATCGAGTATGTTTATATAAAGTTGTGCTTACACGCGATCACCCGAAACGTAATGTAATAAAATACGATTATAAATTTAAAACACGACCATTTAATCCTTGAGTTAAAACCTGCATTTATTACAGATTATATAGGTATACTAATTATAATGCAGGATTGGAAAGTATAGTTACTTAATTAGAACCCATAATCGACAAGTTGCATGTCGATTGTCGGTTAATATTTTTATGGACACTTATTATTTATTGATACGTGGTACATTAAGCATATAATGCACCACCCTTTTTACTTCTATCTGTAAACTTTTATTTTCCGAGCATTTAACAAGAACCGCATTCAAAATAATATATCTAAATTATACACAGGCGAACGCTGAAAAAACGGGGGGCAAACCAATGTATACCCTACAGGTTTTACGACTATTTATCTTTCTCCGGGGACGCTGTTTTTTTATTATTATTATTTTTACAAAAACATAGCGTCATGGACGTATTGTACGATATATCACGTTGTACTTTATATAATGTATAGGGACACTTTTTAGAGCTCATTAAACCATCGTCGCCGTCGTAAATTTTATTCGTTTTTTCCCGGACGAACGCCGAACAATATACATGTATTATAGGTACATACAATGTTATGATAAAACGACAACACGACGATAATATATCGTTATATTATTGCAGTGACGCAGAAATGTGTGCAAAAATAAAATGTTAGACTACGTGTTCCGGTCGCGTCGACGACAGCAGTAGCCGCGTGTCATCCGGCGCGCAGAATCCCGGACCGAGTGTAACCACCACGCCGCCATGTAGTCGCGGCGCTAATTGCCGCTTAAAACTGCCCCCGGGGTCCTACCGCCGCGAAATTGTTGTGCGGTGGCGTGGGCGGGGACCGCCGTGGCGGTGGAGGGGAGATACGCCGAGACCGCAACAGGCGCGACCGAATAACTCCCACCGATCTCCCCCGAGAAGAAATTTCCCAGTTTTTCACATCATATACATAGTATGCTCGACGTGTGCGTGGTACACAATAATTTATATATATTTAATATAAACGCGGCGTGGACGCACACGCACATAGACCGTAGCTCAGTCACGAAACCCAACGCCAACGGACACCTAACAAACATAACTGATCTTGTCTCCAACTCGTCGTGTGCGCGGCAGCGATGTTAACATTTTCTTTTTCCCATAAGTGCAATATTAAAATCTTTCTATGTATTAATATAAAATACTGTTATGCACCACCGATCGGCGTAAATGTGCTGCAGCAGGATGACCAATGCGGTGACGACAGACGACGGACGACGGACGAGGCCTACAACAGACTACGAACACTGCTTACACACAGAAGACGAAACATCGTGTGTTATTCGGGTATTCAGCCCGGACCGTTAACCATAATATATAACACTTGGAACGAAGAAGACGACATATTGCTGGCGACCAGATTTCGAGACGAAACACTGCTGCTGTCCCCAATAATAATAAATATTATATTATAAACGTACCGGCAGAAGGGTTGTAAATACGGCGCGTCGCTTGTAAATAAACGATGCGTCTGCGGTACATATAATATTATTATAAATTATGTTGGTACGGGCATTGTGTTTTGTAAAATATATATACCTATATATATTATAAACCGACACGGGGCTAGGGACGATGGTAAATTATGGCGGGTGAATCGGAGGGTCGTCGTCGTCGGGCGAACGATTTTCTGTTTTTTTTTTTCACATTTTCGAGTAGGTCCTTGACAAACGCCGTGGGCGCAGTGCTTAATCGAGTAAGTACCTATTATAATATATATCTTTATATACATAGGTATATAGGTATACTGCACGACGAACGTGTGGGCATGTGCGATAATATTTAATGTCGGTGTGCGTGTTGTGTGTATTTATTTTATACGAAGCGAATAAAAAAAATTTGCACAAATCAGTCTCAGATTTTTAACGGGAATATTTATCACTGAAAAGAAAAACATTCATGTGCGTCAACCCTCCCCGCGCCTAAAATAAAAAAAAAATCTCACGTCCGACCGATATGTAATTCATAATGCGTAACGTTTAAAATATGTATACACAAACACATCTGCAACTGGCTGTAATAATGATCTTGCAAACACGAAAACCGACGTTACGGTTAAATATAAAATCTCATTCGGCTCGTTCAGACAAATTGGTTTTCTCGGGAAACATTATAATTTATAATTTATAACGTATATAGTCGATCAGTACGATACACGCGCGGTCTATACCCTATTTTAAATGCCCATAACTCGTGCGGTTAACAATCCCCATATGGAAGAGAGAAAAAAATGCACGCCACGGTGTACCAGCAGGTATATACGATATACCCGGTAAATGACATTATATTATATACTGTATAATATAAACGTGTATATACACTCGTCGTCGTCGAACAAAGAGGAAGCAATCGACAGAGAATTTCTCTCCAAATATGTACAAGACGTACATAAAAAAAATAATACAGTATAACAACGTCGACGGGCCTGCAGGGGGAACGGGTAAGGCGGGACAAGTTTTTTCTCCTCTCCGTTTTATATGTTATTATTATTACTGAATAGGTATATTATGCGTGCGTATATAATATTATAATATGTAAAGACTTCGCGCGCGCGCGCACACACTGCACATACACTCACACAAACACACACTACACACAGTAGCTGGTGGCCTGAAGGCCGACGACCGGCGTTATTTTTTTTCATACATTTTCCGTCTATGCCCCTCGATAATAATTATTATTACTATCGCGCGGCGGTTATTATACTTCCACGGACCGGTTTCTCGTTGGCAGTTTATAAACGCGTATGCATGTCTGCGGGCACACCTGTAAAGTCCCCTTCGGTTTTTTTCTTCTTCTTCGTCTCTTAACCATTGCGCGTGCGTGTGGAAAAAATGTACGGGTAAGCGCGTGTGAGTGTGTTGTTTTTTATCGCGTTTAAAACGCGCCAGTGTAGATTTAGTTGCCTATTACCACCGGGAATATTACCTCTCGATATCTGATAGCGTGAAACACGAGTCTATCGCACGCACGCACGCACGCATCACTCACAGCGTTCATTATTTCCTATAGTCGTTAATAAAAAAAAAAAAAAAACATGGGCCGGTTGAATGTGGGCCTAAAGCTGAAATCGAATGTGCATGTGTGTGTGCGTGTGCGTGTATGCCTTGTAATTGTAAAGACCGATATACGATAATAACGATATAATAACAAGTGGCGTGACTTAATGATACCTCACGACTAAAAAAACCAAAATGAGCGTAATAACACATAAAATATATTATAATGACTAATCCGGATATGTATATCCTTTCAGGGATTGTTATTTTCACGTCGAGCAGGTGGGACGCGTTTTTCTAGAATACCCACTGCACCGCCACACACAATGCATGAATATAATATTATTATATTCTACTCTACGTATAGACCGCCGGATAAGGGACAGTATTGAAAAACGACGGTCGACGACGACTTCTTTCGAGACTATATATAGTCTACATATACTATATATTTATTATATATAAATAAATGCCACTACCCACCGTCATTATAAGGGTCTTATTTCCTTTTCATAGACTTAATACACGGCCGATTATATTCCCTTCCTATAAGTTATTGTCTAGATCCGTGTTCTACGCGTTTACACAACGGAGTTATTTAAAAAGGGGTTTGTATATCACGTCGCACTGGTATGTATACTATTATAATATTTTGTTCGCAAACTCTGTATCTACCGCGGATCCGATATTGTCGCAGTCGAATTGTACGACTCCACTCGCTCGTCGTCACGAGGTCCGCGTGAAAAAACGTTTGGTCCGTCAGTCTGTATACATCATTATTATATTATAATATACATTACGGAACGATTTTGGTGTGCTAACGATGCACGCCCAATGCCTAATTGGACGTAGTCCGCGCGAGACGCGGTCGAGTTGTCGTCGTCGGTGCGTGTGGTCTGCGAGTCCGACTGGAGCCGATCTCGAGGAAGACGCGTTAGGATTTCGTTGTGGCGGTGGCGGGTAAAAAAAAAATAATAATAATTGGAGATATCCCGGACAGATATTATCTGCGGTACGTAATTTATTGTACATGTAAAAATTCCGAGCTGTTCGCGTGACGAACAACACCGATGCGTGACGGCCCCGGCGGCGGCGGCGGCGGGACAGGTGATGGGTAGTGCAAGGGGGCGTTAAAGACTGCACGAGGACCCCCACCCACTAGTCTACTAGTGTATGTATAGTAATATTATAATAATATACACGTAATAATAACACACGCGTATAGAAAGGTATATATAGGTACACGCGGTCCGGTAATGTATATAATGTTATAAACACCCGGTCGAAGGTTTGGGCGGGGGTGGTGCAGCGCACTGTTCGACTGGTGTAGGACGGCGCGGTCGTGGTGTGCGTGTGCGTGAAAGAAGGGGAGGATTTACGATTGATTTATTTCACCCGTCCGTGTGACCGAACATACATCGGTTCGCGCGCGATTTGACACACGAAACGCGGTCGACACTTCAGACATGCCGCTGCACCGACTGAAACAACAACAGTATGTACAGATATCCCGTCGTCGGGAAGACTATCAGCAACACCGCCTGTAGAGTTTATTGTACTCTTTTCCGGTATATATTTTTTTTTCACCCGTGTTCCGTTAACCATGACTGCCCCCCCCCCCCCAAAAAAAAAAAAAAATCTTCTCTTGGTAGCCGATGAATTATACCGTGAGAAATGTTTACAAACATATGTATATAAAAACGCATTACATACACATTTAAGACACCGTTTATACACCGTGGAAAGGTGATGGGTGGAAGAGAGGAGGAGCAGCTCAATCATTAATTTCGATAATGAATTTAAGGAGAAAAATAGAAAAAACTAAAACGAGAACGGACGCGACTCTGTCACGGTTTTCCGAGGCCGATGGATCGAAACGATGACGGGATCCACGGTATAATTACCCAGAAGTTCACGACCCGTAACCACAGAGCGATAAACGTGGTTTTTTGTTCATCGCCCTAGCCGACTACGGCACATGGTCATGCCGACCACATCGACAACGACAATGACGCCAACAATAACAACAACAACAACAACAAACACATCGAAATTCGACACGTAGCGGTCCCAAACATAATATCGTCTACGGGACACACAATCGACCATCATTGGACGCGGTCGCGCGCATTGTGTGCAGACAACTAGACAAGATTCACATCAGTAAATCGCGAGTGCGATTTCGTCGTCGTGAGAACCGAGTAACCGACTCTGGCGGGCGGACGGGAGGAACCACCGCACACGCGCCCGTCATCGCTTTCACCGACCGATACACCATACGACGTGCGAGAAATTAAAAACAATACAAACACGGTGTGTCGACGGCGGTTATAATGCCGCGGTTAACCGCTCCGAATATGCGCGTAATGAACACCCGTGGGTGGAACTGCTTTTTGTGGGTCATTCCACGTTCACGTGTGTGTGAATTCCATCCACGTCACCCCCTCGCCATACCGATGCGCGCGCGCCACCTCGCCTATTATATGGCTCGGTGGCGGAAGGCTCGCAAATCGTGTTCGGCCGGATTAATTATAGTGACCGCCGTTGCCACTAAGACCGTCGACCGTCGTTAATGAAGTATACGATTATATAATTTAAATTTAATTATAATAATACATTATACTGTGCATAGTGAGATCTGAGAACACGCCACAGTTGAATTATACCACAGCGGTTCGTCTCCGAGTTCAAAACACGAAATTCCGAAATAAACGGTGAACACTTTCCGATCGCTGTTTTGAAACGCAACCGTGTGGCACAAGCGCTTGTGATAATATTATAAAATATTAAAATAACACGACAGCAACAGTCACAGACTGCTGCGGCGATCACGTCCTCGTCGTGACCTCGCTCGCGCTGCAGTGGTCTGTCCGTTGTAGTCGCCGTAGTAATGTACGTCTCGCGTCATTTTATCGAAGACCAACCGAGACGCCGCCACCCGTCTTGTCATGACTATAATTAGCGGCGGCGGCGACGAAAACCCCGAGAGCAACAACTCGAACCACTCGTCGCACAAAGATTACGCGACGAGAGCACACTGCGTCGTTTAACTCCCCTCCGCCCGACCACGAAAGCAATATCACCGTCGTCGAGTACCATTAAAATGTATTTATAAAGCACGCCGAAAAAAAACCTTTTATTACGACTACTACAACATTCGAAAATGTCAATTTTCCGTTTAGCCCTCCTCACCAGATTTTATTTTTATTATTGTATTATTATATTATCGTTATTCACGAGCGCGCGCGCGGGACGCAGAGCACGTCATTATATATTATCGCCGTACAGCACGTCCGCCGTATATACGTGTATACAGACACGTTTTTATTACAAATTCAACCAATGCACCTCCGGGGGGTGCCCATTGTGTTCAGCGCGCCGGGTTCGCACGAGAAACCGGTGTGGGGTCCCGAGGGTTAGCGGGCGGTCTGCGCCGACAGTGGTGCCCAAATTTTTGGCGACCGGGTCTAAAGAACGGTTAGGAATTCGTCAGTTGGAAGAAAAAAAAAAACCTAACACAAACACAATGAAATAATATATTATGCGCACGTCGTCGTCGTCGTCGTCGTGTAACTAACTGCCGAGCGTGTATTATAACGAGCCAGGACGCACATATACACCGTTGTTATCTAAATAGTCGTGGAAATGTGCCAATAGTTCAAAGGTACAGTGGCGATTCGATCATTTTTCGCGTGAATACGATTTATGTATGTATGTGTGTGTATATTTATATGCTATATATAATAATATATGCAAGACGCGCATGCACGCCGAATCACACACGCGTCGTTTTTAAATGCCGCCGTCTAAATCTGTTCCCGATAAGAACACCCGCGTTGCGTAATGTACACGACAACCGAGAATGGGTTCAGCCCATTTTTAAAATAATAATAAATCTACAACCAGTACGTCTCTACACTCGAACAGCTACTGATGCAAGCTACTAAAGTTTTGTTGTGATAATATTATAAAACGCTTACCGGGTGCCGGGCAGCGGCCGCTACAGCTGCTGCATTCATCGTGGCTGCGGCGTACATGACGTGTTAGCAGCTCATGGCCGCAAAATCAAATATCACTCTGTTTAATCGACGGCGGGCGGACGGACGTAATCGTATACACACGATGCGCGCACACGTCGTCGAACAAAATAAAGACGGTCGTAAAAATCGAAAAAGAGTGACGAGCGCGCACAAACACACACGCACGGGAGCGATCGAAAAAATACCGCGATATCCGCGGATATATTATCGCACTGAGCCCGAAACAAATACACGTAAACTATACGCAAACGATTCGATATGGCACGCAGAACGACGGAAAAATATTAATCGACGAAACGATCAGACACACTTCTCAACACTTGTCGGACGCACGTGACTGTTATTTCGGTGGAGACAAACGCTTAGGATATTTTAAAAACAAATAATCAAAACCAAAAAGAAAATTATTAATACACCAAAAACTTTTCGCAAGAACGGCCGTAAGTGTGGCGCGCGTAATATAAATACGTAGTACAGCACGCGTAAACACTGTACGAAGACCAACGGAGCACTGAAGAGGAGCCGTCGACTGAGCCGGTGTGTGAACACGGACGCCCCGCCGCGCCCCGCGCGCCCGACGCACACGTACACTCGCACACGCACACACACGCGAGCGTACACAAGGCTGATGGTCCTCCACTCCCCACCGCGCCGGCAGTAAACAAAACGATCGTCTGGGTGGTGCGGTGTGCGGCGGGGCGGCGTCAGTGTCGGTGGTGACGGCGGGGTCGTGCAGGGGTCCAGAAAAAATCGAACCTAAAACCCATGGAAGACGTGTAGCGAGGCGTGTGCGTGTGTGCGTCAGTCCATGTGCATGTGTGTGTACAGTGGGGACGGGGAACATTGAAAAAAGACCTTTTCACAAAATGGCCGCCCACTCTTTACACTAGAGCGAAAACCCTCTTGCTTCTTTTTCCAATAACACAAAAGGTCTCTTCAATTTTATTCTTTTTTTTCTCTCCTCTTTCTCCGTCATTCTCTCTCGTACACGCGCGCACACAACACCGTCCCGGCGCGTCACCCGTCTGCCGACCCTGCCGCCCGCCCGGCGGATCAGAAGGGTTTGAAAAGTTCCCCCGCACGACAGACCCACCCTTGCCGCCGCCGCATCGTCGCCGTCACTCCACTGATTTCATCGTTCCCCGACTCCCCACCGCCGCCGACGCTCTCTCACACTCACACTCTCTCGCGCGCGCGGCGCAAAGCTCTCCGGTAGTTTGCACAAATATGGCAGCCGCATTCGAGCCATCCCTCCGCCACCGCCGCCCCTTCACGATCCTTCGCCGCCCCGCCGGCCAGACCGCATCGGCTGTTTGGTCCCTTCTGATTACCAGTATCGCTCCGCCGGCCCCGGGCCCCGAGCAAAACCCCAACACGCAAGCGGGCCCGTACGGTTTTTTTCACGTTTACCAGCCACGGCTCCACGTGGAGCTCGCCGTGACGGCAGCCAATGCGCGGCCGCCGAGGCATCGGTTCGCAATGAGCCGCCGACCATTCACGTCGCGCCACCGGCCAATCGGAGCCCGTCTACCACACCGTTGTCGCGTAGCAACCGGTCGGCTCCACGTGGAGCATCGCGCAAACACGGATCCCGGGGAATATTAAAAATTTAAAAGGAAAAATGTTTTTTTCGCTCTCTCTCTCTTTGTGCCTCACTGTGTCTGTCCCTCACTACCAGTCCGTCTCGCTCGTTTTATATCTTTCTCTCTCACTCTCTCTCTCTTTTTCCACTGTGACCGAGTGAGTGGCGTCGACGACGACTGGTCGGCGGGTGAGGTGGCGGTGTAGTAGTAGTAGTAGTTGTATGGTAGTAGTAGTAGTATAGTAGTTTTACTGGTACTAGTGGTAGTAGAGTGGCGACGAAGAGCAAAAAATAACAAAAAAACTTTTACCTGGTTTTTTTTTCCGATCAACCATTTCAACCTTTTTTTTTGTTGTTTTGTTTTTTTTGTTCTGGACACACAATTGGATTATCTTCTATCTATAGGACGACGCTACCACCACCACCACCACCACCACCAGCACCGCCACCGCCGCCGCGTGGAGTGTGACAAACCGTGTTTTATTTCAAATAATAATATATATAAATTTCAAAATAATAAAACGCATAATATAAATGTAAAATAATATTATACATATATTACGAACGCCGAACGCGTATAGTTACACGCTTATAATATAGTATTATTACGACCGGCCGAGCATCGATGGGCGAAACGAAGAATACACATATTATTTGTATACGGTCCCCGGTCATCGTTTGATTAAAAACAATAACGTAGGAATAAATACGAACACTATATTAAATATAAATACATTGATATTATTATCATTCTCGTGCCCTCGGCCGATACCGCTTTTGTTATTACGGTATTTTTTCTCTTTCGCCGCCCACCGCCGGCTTATTACGAAATTGATGACAATACTCCCATTTAATGGGAGCCTTGGACTGTGTTTAATTTTCGTGTTTTTTCATTGCTTCACGGTACGACGATAATGTTATTATAACAATATCGTCGGGCCGTCGTGGTGGAACGATGACGACTATGATGGCTCGGCCGACCAAAATCGTGGTTTTTACTTTTTACGATAATAATATGTCGGAACTTATTGGCTATTATTTTATATCTTCTTCCTCAGAAGAGGAATTTGAAATTCGAATCAAACATAATATTATACATACAGCTGTAAAATATTGGAAAAAAAAACGCTCACAAATCGTTTCCTTATCGATTTATTGCTTTTAATTTAATTATTTATTACAATTTTTTCCCTCTGTTTTCACTCACCTTGTGCATTGTCTTTTGTTTATAATATTATTATTTGTACCTTGTACGTACACGCGTGGCCGACATAATATTATACATCTATATTATAATAATATTATAATGTACCTACGTTTACGAAAAATAATGTCGCGTTGACTCGATTACACAATGCCTGCAGCTCAAACACATGGCTGCGGGGAATAACACACAAATAATAGTAGTTATCGACTAAGCAAATACGCGACAAAACGGCAAACAATGTGGAACCGGCTAATTGTGTGCTTTATATATACGTGAGAGCGGGCGTGCGCACGCACACACCGCAACAACAAACTAGTCATAAATCCTTTACAATATTGACGAGTTTCAAAGGCCAAAACACACACAGGCGTTATATACACGATAAACAATAACAATACATATATTATGTATAATTATCATGCAATATAAAATAATATTTAATTTTTAATTGTAAGCGTATTTCTATCCCACCTACATAGAAATAGAACACATAGATAGTAAATATTATTAATTATTATATTATATTGAGACTTTTGTGAGTGTCGGCGTAAGTCATACATTTCCGAATTCCGACTATAAGTAAAAATTAAATTTATATTACATTATATTATACTGCTAAATTTAAACAATAATATTATACACTATAAGTATATATTATATGTATAGGTATTAGGTAATATGCTGCATGATTGATCAGCGGGGAAACAAATCGACCGGACGCCACTTGCAGCACTATACGTAACCGCCGCATAGCCCATAGATTTACGTAATGAGGGGTTTTATTTTATATTTAAATTTTATCACGCGCATGAGAGCGGTGGTGGAGGTCTCTCATTATATTTTTATTGCGACGATTTCGGTCGGGGAGAGCGAAAAAATGCACACGGAAAAAAAAAACGAAAGAAAATAATGTATAATAAAACAACAAACACGCACGTCATCGTCGCGCGCCGTCAACGACCCTTAATACTCGACTATATGCGCACATCCCTCGGTCGCGTATTGTATATAACGTACGTATATTATATATGTGTATGTATATATAACGTTTGCGCGCGCCGTGTTAAATAAAGCCATACGACCGCACCCCACGGGATCATCAGGAGACACGTGTATAATGTTCGAAACGGCGCGGCGGAGGCCAACTCACTCGTCGTCGTCGTAGTCGTCGCCGTTGCAGTCCCCTTCATTATAATGACCCGCGGGTAAAGTGGCACCCTCCACGTCATTATATCATAAACTGACGCCCACGAAACCTTCGCCGCCACCGACCCCTGTCTCGCGCGACCAATCGATATCTCTCGACGACCGTATGACCGTAAATATGTACATAATATTATATATACGCGTGTAATGTGACTGTACAGTGTATACACACTAGAAAGTGTACGGAACTACGCCTTTGTCGTATTGTATATTTTTATATATATATATATATATGTATAATACATATGATGGTGACTGCACGCTCCGAGCTTTTGTGTCACGCGCATTATATAATAATAATATATATTATTATAAACATGCCCTAGGGGGTTTTAACTCCGCGTAATCGGATTGTCGAAGCAAATTTCAATATAGTTTTCTTCTTTATTTTCGCTCCGTTCGTCCGGTTTGCGGCGCGCACACCCCGGATATATACGGCATCAGGCAAGTAGGCGACTGATGGTGACTGCAGCGGCTTGGTACCTACGTGTGTGTGTGTATATATAGCCCATCGGCCGCTCAGCGACGACGATAATTGCGTTTGCCAATCTCGTTACGGCCGATAAATTTCCGTTAGCGTCAAACTTTTGTTTTAATTTCCGCAACGTGTGTATATTCGTATATATATATATTTAGGTACGTACGTTATATGCGCACAGGGGATAATGGATTAGATCGATTCGCGTTCAGCGGGCCGTGTTTGTGCCCGAAATTTTTTTCTCGCTATCCCCGCGATTTCCTTCGTCCGAAAAGTCGTTTATTAGATAAATTATGAGAAAGCGAGTATACGACGCGCAGCACGCACACACGCACACTTCCATTTCGCAGAGAACTTTAGCGATATGAACACAAGAACTTTATTGCACCGGAGGTCCGGAGGGGTTGTGCGCGGTGCTAACACCACTCTCTCGTCGCCACCGTATATAATATATATATATAGGTAGTGTATAGCGTGTATATATACGCCGTGGTGATGCTTGTATATTGAATTCGACCCTCTCTCTTTTCACGACATCGCGCACGAGAGAAAAGAGCCGAACGAAGGGGAAAGAAAAAAAGCAAGAGACAACAGCGACAATATATATATATATATATAAGGAGAAAGAAAAGCGAAGACGTCTAAAGCTCCGGGCGTCGCCCAATTACTTTCAACTTTACACTCAGCCCCACGACGCCGCCGCCTCACCCGGCCTTTTGCTCCCCTTTTTCACACAAAGAACGCTCGCTTTAACGACTCGGAAAGCGAAATAATTAAAACGAAAACGCGCTCGGTAATGGACTTAATGAATTTTACAATCTGGAAGTCGTATAAAAAAATGTATACACTTCTATATATACAAAAAAATCGTGTACACGAAACGAAATAAAAAAAAAATGTATCGTGTTATTTTTAACGATATCACGTGTGCGTGTGTGTGTACCGTGTGGTGTGGTTCGTGTGTGTACATCGATATGGGTCTAACCGTTTTTTATTTATTTTTTTTTTATCTTCAACACATAACCGCCTCCGCGTGCAGTGTATATATATATGTGCGCGCGCGCGTACCCCTCTTCGGCAAACCACACTCGTCGTCATATATATATATTATGTATACGCACTTACATACAACACACATACACATATATAATATTATATATATGTACACTCAGCATCTGCTACGGCTACTCGTCTTCGTGCAGCGCACAGACGTCGCACACGATTTACGACACAAGTCCTTTCCTTGACGCATACACACACGTATACAATCAAGTAACCCCGCGTCAGCGTGCGACGAGCAAATGGTGGAGTTAGGGGGTAAAAGGATACTTCGTGATTTATCTCCGGACGGGAATCGTCTGAGGAGAAATACCGTATGTGTTGTGATATATATATAAATGTATAACTGTACAGCGGTATGGGGGTTGCTTAAACAAAATATCGACATCATCCCGCAGTGTGCAACGTTTTCGACGCTTGTCTTTCTCGCCCGATCTCGTTACGAACGTCATGACGTATAATATTTATTATATATTATACACAATACGCATATATAAATATTGTAATTTGTAATACCTATACCTGTACGGCTATGCGTACCTATAATACTTATATATTATATTATATACCTAGTGTTATTATCCGCCGTAAATTGTATAAAAAAAAACCGCAACTCAGAGGCCCCCACGCTGTATATGCCGTTTCTCTGCGTTTTTATTATTATTATTATTATAATACTACCTATATAATATCTAGGTACCTATATCATTATATACCACGGTATTATTATTAACCACGTGATGATGATACGCGCATGCCACGTGATATTTGAATGGGAATGTTCGAAACGAACGACCGACGACCGACGACGATGATGATAATAAATAATAATAATAATAATAATAATAATAATAATAATAATAATATAATAACACAATAATAAAAGGAACAATAAGTCGTCGGGATGTGTAATTTATATCTGGAAACGCGTAGATGTATATATATGCTTGTATAGTGTATACAGTATACATATATATTTATATATTATATATACGATATAATATACAACACGACTTGGCGGCGGCTGCGGCAACTATATGTAGTTGTGTAAGAGGTGCCCGCGGGCGTCGGCGGCAGACGGGCGTTGGGTCGGAGATTACTCTCACGCCCACACGTTGCCACTTAACTCTGTCGGATAATTAGTGTAAGGACGGCTGTAAAACCGACCCAAACCTCTACCACCTCTCTCTCCAGTCAACTCGCCTCCCCGCATCTGACACCTTGTATATATACGTATATATATTATCCAACAATCCCGCGACCCGTCCGTTGGCTCTACATACACGTGTGTATAGCATACCTCTAGGTATATGTATATATATATACTCATCTCCGTAGTCCTATCTCGCTCCCATCTCACTGCAGAGGACCGCCAGTACTGCCGCCGGATTGGCAATGCCCGTGACCGTTTTTACGTCTGACACCCTATTACTCATCTCGTGGTGAATACGTTCTCAACATCCGCAGCCGTCGACCGTTCGATTAATAATAAAAATATAGGTAATCGCAATGTATATATATTCTATATTATATACCCATGTATATTGTATAATATGTATACTGAGGAGAGAAGTAGGAGGAAGAGGAAGAAAATAAAAACACCGTCCCGAGCGTGACGTGCGTGTGAACTTGGCGACCCCACGCCGTGTCCGAATATATAGTATACCTACACAATGTTTTGAACACGGAAAATCCATTGGGGTAAATTTTTTTCTTTTCAGAAAAACGACGTCAGCATATATTGTATGTTATGTACATACAATATACAATATACATATATGATATACGAGGCAAAAATGCATATGCGCCCGTGCCCCCGTATGTAGCCATAATATATTAATATGTACCTATAGGTATAGATAAAATCTATAAAAAATCTCGTGTATAATTTAGTAGAATTTTTTAACATATTATTATGTTAGATTATATAATACATTATACATACATAATATACGTTTATTGTACCTATATTTTTGTTAAAAAACAATTGATGATCACCGCTATTATAAATACACAACTGCACAACGCTCAAGTAAAATCACCTGTATGTATAGTATGTACCAAAGATATGAAATATTGTCCAAAATCGCACAGACTGAAGCTATTTGATACCCACTACACCATCCCCTCCACAACACTTAAATATGCCATCGCCACTGGTATATAAGTATTTGTACACCGATGATGGATTTATTAACACTGCTGCAGCTGCTGTTATTCGCTTGTTAAAAATTTGGTTTTAAATAAAGGTTAAATATTAAATTAAACAACGCTGCACACACTACAGCACAGTGCACATTATAATATTATGTAATATAGGTAAAACACGAAAAAATGTTTCGACAATCAGGTTGATATTATATTGTTTCATGGATTTTTGTTTTGAGTACACATGCGATAATAATATAATATAATATACACAATATATTTTGCCTTTAATGTTTAATAATGATTAATGGACCATATTGTCCATATTGTATTTATTGAATAAGATAACGTTTTTCTTGAAGCTATAATATTATTATAATATATAGACGTATAGAGTTCAAAACAATATGTAATTGACGAATAATATACCGCATACTGCAACCAATAATAATTTAATGAACGATACGTGTTCATGCGTTCCCAGCCTTGAGACCAATTGGCAATTAAATATATTAGTATATTATATATCGGTAATATTTTTTTAATTATATAAACCGTGTATAATAGAACTATTAAATTATTGTAATCTATATATGAAATACAAGGATTTTGATGTGTTTGTTATTATATTTTTCTTTTATAATTACCGTAAAAAAGGCACGTTATTTAGTTATTATATAGTGTAATACCTATATAATTATCATTCCGAAATGTTAACTAAAATGTTTTTCAAGTATAACAGGTATTCATGTTTAAAAATTTAAAACATTACCGATTCAAGAGTACTTGTGTATACATTATTAATATTTATCACTTGTGAATCATGACTGCGGTTTATCTTTATTAGCGATCTTACATACCCATAATTTAAAATAATAGTATACTCATATTATTTGATATGACCTCTTATTATACATAGCCACATAGGCATTTATAATATTATTATTCAGAACAATCTGGTCGCACTAATGTTTTTGAAAGGTTCATTTCCCTGGCGCCCCCAATAATGAATTTCAAACGAAACCAAAAGCTTCTATATTGTGCATCATCTGTCACTGATTTGTACAGAAAGTCTCGGTTTATTTAGATGTTGGACTTACGATGCACAAACAATGCTCGTGAAGGTTTCGTTTAAAAATTCTAAAGTGGAGTGCCAGGGAAACGGATCTGTTTTTAAACCCATATCAATATAGCGTTTATATATTATAATAATTATAATAAATGCGTATTATAGCTGATATAGTTCGAAAATTGTCGGATGTAGGTACAATATCGAGGACGACTTATTTTTGGATTGCTGCGTTACTGCAATATTTGATAATATATTATATAGTGCAGCGTCGTATTTTATGGTCAATATAGATGAAAATACGTTTAAAAAATAAATTGAAAAATTGAAACCCTACTTACTGCAGTGGGTGATGTATATTATATTTTAGTATAACAAGATATGTGGGCACACTTTGGAGGAAAAAAAATGTGTTCACTTCCAGTCCATTCTTTCTCTTTCTCTGTGTACACACGACATACCTAAATGGACAACAATAAGATCGAAATGCGCCTTTAAACTGCTGTACGCCTGCACCAGATGAATACATGTACAGTGTACACGTATACCACAATAATGGTTTCTTTTTGAGAAAAAAAACCAACCTTCCACCAACAAAAGAACGCAACAAGAGTAGGTATACAGAAAAAAAACAAATTTGTCGTATTCATCATTACGATTCAGGAATGTTGAACATTATTTAGCTGAGTTATTTGTTCGCCACTAACTCGGCGCGTACTTTCTTACAATTCGTTGATGGGTCCGATGATTAAAAACAGAAACGCGTGTATTATACCGGTGTGGCTGGTATCCCATAGGTATATGCCTAACCGGTGGAGCAACCCGGGGGGGGGGGGGGCTTACGTTATAAATATGTAAATAAAAAATCAAGATTTTTCCGGAATATAAATAATCTGCAGCATCAGAACTCAGAAGCAAGAAGATGAAAACTTATTGACATTTAAACGTAGGTATATCTTTGTACAAAGATCCATTTGCATTTCAAAATGACAAGACTCTTATACTATGAGGTATTGTGGTTTATGCCGCGATTCGCGAAGTACGTGATGCGAAAAAAAAGCATTATACTACGAAATTAATTGTAATTAATACACATTTATGTTATGCGTTTTAATATGGTATTTTTTTTTACTTATTCGGTGTAATTAAGTGTTTTAAACATAAAATACTCTATTATATAGGTACGATAAAATTTGTTAATTTGAATAAGTACTTAAAACGTAACGAAGGTATTGTTTTTGTTATTATTATTTTTTTTTCTCTCGAAGTTATTATGTAACTTTTTCGGCCCTATAATTAACAAGGAATTTTGAAAGTAAGAATATAATTACCGTTTCCCTAGTCATCATCGTCATCACCGATGAATACACACACACACACACACACATTATTTTATTATGATGATGATATGCACACACATATACAACAGACAATATAGGTACACACAATTTAACGGCCCGTTGAATTATTATTGTTGTTATTATTAAACATTCATTATTTACTCGTCGTATACCCAACCCCACTTTCTGTAGTTCTGTTGAAGTTAATTCGACACAAAAGATATACGGTTTCGTCGATGCGTATCGCACACATAATTATTCTTATTACTATGCGATTATTATTTATTATTGGTCCGTGCGTAGGCACGCAAGTTTGCCCTGTATATTATACTATATAAAATGTATTATTATCATCATCATCATTAAATGTTAGGTAACCGAGTAGTATTATGCGATACACTGCAGATACGTCTTTACGCCATTCTTTACACGTAATAGTATTATTAAATCATTTATTTATGATTATATTAATAATATTATTATTTTTATAATAGACGGTAAGTCGGCTGTTAATAAATACCGCCCGTACGGTTTGCCAATATAATTGGTATAGCTAACGATTATCTAGTTTATTATAGGTTATTTTAAGTTTAACCACGGTTAGATCTAGTAGATAATCGTGGATAAACTAGATTAAACAATATTACTGTTATTATTGTTATTCTCTGAAGATTAGAACGCGCTTATTGACATTAAACTTTATTGCAGTCTCCGCGCACACAGTGCAGTGTGGCGGGGGCCGCTGTTTACCAGTAGTGTATGTAAATTTTCCCTCTCGGCCGTACCTAATCTAGTGTGTGGTTAACAATGTATTTTTATACACCAAACATTGGTATACATATAGAATTATGTGCACGTGTGTGTGTGGCCTAAAATTATTAATGTATTCGTTGGTACGTTGTTTCATATTTTTTCCAAACGGCTCGCATTAGCATAATATTCAAATCAAGTATTTATTTTTCGGTACTTAGGCGAGATTATTATTATAATATTATAATATATTATGTAGGTACGTATAGAGTAGGTGTATGTATACCCGCGGTGTTGTGTTTTTTCACGATCGAATAATTATTATAATAGTATAATGACGCGTCGTGCGACAAAGAGCAACAAACGGCAGAGGCGCGTGTTTTTGTTTTTCGTTTAAAAAACAGTTTTTATTTGTTCCCCTCTTCCATGCAGGATGTTCGTCAACCATGAAAATTTTGACATACGGTGGCCGACGACGACATAAAACTGTCAGGCGCGCGCGAGATCACATGTGTTTGTGTGTGTGTGTGTGTGTGTGAGCATCGAAAACGCGTTCCACAACTGTTTATGGTTAAACGCGACCTTAAAACAACTGTTTGTCCGTCCGACCGTGAACGACTAGGACGACGACGTCGGCGGTGACGCGTTCTCTGATGGGGGAGAATGAGAGGAGGAGGCTCTGCAACGTAGTGTTTGGGGGAGACGAGGAGGAGGAAATGTTTAGTGTAATTGAACCGGTCCGTGGAATGTCTACAGTGAAATTTATATCGTACAATATAATATTTAATGTTCGTGTGTGATTTTTACACATACACGCACACACACACAGCATGGGACTCCACAAACACACACGCCGTCGACGACTACTTCTACAGTACTACCTGACGAACCTATTATAACGCATTACGATTTTGCACGACCAGCAGCAGCAGATGCTCGTTTTCGCGTATACGGAGAAATACAATAAAATCGATTCCGAGTGCTCTTCTGTTGTGCTCTTCCCTTTTTTTTCCTATATTTTTTTCCCTGCACGTTTCCCATTATGTATGTACATAATATTATTCAGGTTATAAACAGCGGGCGGCGGCGGCCATGCCGGTTGTTTATCGAGGGTAAAAATCGTGTTTATCCGTTCAGTTTCACAGCCCAATGCACCCGGAGGAGATTATGTCCGACGTTATTATTATAACTCCGTGGACCGTAGTACAGGGAGAGAGAGAGAGATAGAGAGAGAGCACGTCGGGAGAAGGCCAAAAGGGAAACGTGATAATGTGCCTAATGAGATATATGTATAATATATACATAGTTTTTTTTTACAAAGTTTTTTTTATTATGTGCAACTGTTTTGTTTATACTGAATATAAAAAAATACGTATAATAATAATAATAATAAACTAACGACTAAAAATATAAACCTCGGCGTGCGGTGTCGGTTTGTGTGTGTGTGTGTGTGTGTGTGTGTTGTATTACTATTATTATATGGGAGACCGCCAGATTCTAATTTCTCGTTGCGTGTGAATCTCCTAGTCTACTACTACTACAGAGGTGCAGAATGTTGCCACGTAATTAATTAACTACGCAACGACACGATGTACGCGCATATACACGTCATTATAAATAGCTTCTTATTTTAGATTGTATTATGAGCTTAGCGAGGAGCTATATTATTGGATTTACAATGATGTTTTTTTTATGTTAAATTTAGTATGTGTGTATTCAGCACTGTAATAATATGTCCGCTCGAAGTGTGTTTAATATAATATTATACACTTATTATTATTATATATTCCGGTCGAAGGAGTGCATTTTGTTTAATGATATATAATGGACGCGTCCAAAACGTTTATATTCTTATCGGATGGGCTTTCCCAACACACCTCTTCCTATATAATTTACATATTATATCATAAAGAATTATTTTTTTATTCGTATCATAATCCGTGCAATATAACGTACATAAATATTAAAATATTGTAATAATAACCAAACGAAGACTGCCCACTATAATAATTTATGCAGTTGTATTAGTTGTTGTAGTTGGTTACCAAAATTAAGAAAAAATATCTACATGACGTACTGAATAAGTATATAATAGCCTTTAATACGAACAAAACATAACTAATTGTTTTTGGTTGTTTTTTTCACGAGATATGCAATTAATTATGATGGGAGGAATTTAGTGCGACTTTGACTAGAGAAACACCATACCAATTTCTATAACTTGATATTTGATTTAAAAATACATAGTACCTATTACACTATCATGTAAAAAAAACACGTCCGACATTAATAATGTTGTTTACATAAATACACCACAGCGCAGTAATTAATACCATGGACTGTGGAGTATTTTTGTATACTCGAAATCTTTTTAATATTAATTATTTACTCATGTTTATATTGTATCGTCTGGTGACATAACTACATCATTGTATCACTTTTGAACACAATATTATATACAATTATAAGCCAAATAGCTAGGTGATTTGTACTAAAAA
>NC_042494.1:6594469-6635983 GCF_005508785.2 Acyrthosiphon pisum
TATTTTAGGGTATATTATTTATGGTTAATAAACAAAAATAACCTACTACGTTTTTTATGAGATTGTTAATAATCATTGTAATTAAAATTACAATTTTCTTTCTAATAGCGGTATCGATAAAATAAAACAAAAAATCTTATAGTTAGGTATCCACAGACATTATATGGTGATGAGTATAGATATACCTATTGTACATGATCATATAGTATTGGTTTTCTGTACAAGATTGTTATTTAAATCCTTTCAAGACTAAAGATTTAAGTATTTAACGGTTGGTTAGATATTTAAAAATAACGAAATTTACATCAACGAAATCCTCTAGGCGATCAACACACCATAATAGTAATAACATGATTGTGCATTTTCTTGACAGCGTTCGTATACGCGCGATGTATAATAATATATATTGTATATTAAGTGAGCATCTCGACTGTCGAGTGTGTTGGAAAATAATCGTCGGCCGATGTGTTGGATCGGATTCAAGAAAACAACCCGGTGTGGCGGTGTTGTTATATATACATTGTTGCACTGCCGGCGCGATTATAAATCTAGAAATCTATTTTTTGACGCCGTCGTCATTTGCCACACGTAAACTGTATAATATAATATATTATTTAAATATTATGTAGATATCTACATATACAAAACGTAATGAAAAAAAATAATAATTATGCACCTTTCGTTGTTAGTACGCCGGCTCATCCGAAACATAAAAATATTATAATAATATATTGGTGGGTACTACGCCAGTGGATTAAAATATAAAATGAACGACTTGGCAAAACGGTACCACCGCGGCGAACAACGGAAAACTCGCAATATCACAGCCTCAATGATATAATATTTATTATATTATTATCAAACAACATAACAAAGGCATGTGTTTGTGTGTAATGACTGTGAATATGAAGCCCGCGAGTCGTGTGGGCGCAATTATAAAATTATAATACTGCAAATCGTGGATAACTTACCAAGACTTTATATAATATATTATAGTGAGCTATTTAATATATAGCGATAGTACCGATATAGACATATTTATAGACATACATAGTGTGTATATTATAGGTACTATATTATTGTTATTATACGCACACGACACACACATTAAATAAAGTGATTGTAGTGATCATTATATAGTGATCTAATAGGGTCATGTGTGATCGATTATGGCCGGTTTAGAGTCTAGACCATACCTAGGCTATAGACACTAAGAATGCAGAGTACCTATATCCTCTAATAGTATCAACAAATATGCCGTCCTCTCCTAATATAACAACAACAACACTTTTCGGACCAAAATCAAGCGAGAGAGTGTTTACAACATGAACATCACGTAACAGCCAATTGTCAAAAAATTAAATCGAGGCTTGGATTTTTGGGGGTTACTAAAGTACCCACTAAGCATCCTTCAATGATGCGCGCAAGATGCAAGATAATATATTACCTATTATTATTGTTATAACACGTGAACACGTAGACTCCCTCTCACAGCTCTGACCGGAGGGGTTACTTTCCGGTTGAAAATTTAGAAACCTTGACACGCACAGCTATATATTTATATATAATATAATATATACCTACACCCACGTGGCGTATGTGCAGCAGTTTGTATTTGTCAGCCGCGTGTTATATTTGTCTATATTATATAATAATATAATGAACCCTTTCAGACTTTCGGTGCTACGAGAAAAAAAAATAAAACCGTTTCCGGCGCGTACAAAAAAAAAGTATTAAAAAATAAAAAATGTAGTGTCGGGTTAGGTTAGGGGGCGGCAATGCGGCGGCGTCAGCGAGCCGAGGATGGAATACATGTTGGCGGAGGGGTGGCGAGGAAGGCAGCCATATGGGTTGCTGTCGACAAATATTTGCCGACACTCGAAGGGTATTGTAAATTTAAACCCGTTTTGTGTTCCACCCGCTCGCGCACACGGAACACGTGTGTGTGCGTGTATGTGTGAGTAAACGTTTCCACGCGCTTATATATACAGACACATATTATTATATATATTATAATTATATATATAAACTCGTATGTAAAATGTATATCATATTATATATGCGTACGCCATACACACCGCAACCTCGGCCAATAATGATATTTATTTTATTATTACTATTATTGTGTGTACACATAAATGCAGATTATCGGTTGGCGGGCGGGCGGGCGAGTGCGTGCGTGCGTGCGCGGCGCGTGTAAACAAGGCTGTCGTCGGTCGCGTTCGCCCTTCGCCTGCCGTCGCCGTCGTCTCCGTCGTCGGCCGATCGACTCTACCCACTATAATATAAATACTACTGCGACAAGAAACAAAACAAAAATACATAATGTATTATAATAAATGTATACAGAAACACGATAAAACGTAAAAAAAATAAAATAAAACCGGTAAATGGAATGCGGTCGGAACGCGATATCCGACCGGAATGAAAATGTAATTTTTTTCGGTCCGCCTGTGTGTATATATAGGGAAAAATAGGATATTATTAACTCCCCGGGTTATTGGTGAAATTAAAGGGCGCATTAAGCGAACGTGATCGGAATTCGCAGGGTCGATTCAGCGCGTATGCGTCTCACGTTCTCGAGCGTATATGCAAATCCGGACGTGCCGTGCGCGCACGCACTGAACGGCGCTCGGGAGTGTCGGGGATCTCCGCTGCATCAAGATGGTCGGCGGTGGGGTTACCCGTGTGATCCGGCACAGGGGAATTTGCGATTCAGATCGGTTCTAGCGGCGTCGTTGTCGTCGTCGTCGTTGACTTTGGCGGTGGTGGCTGCCGCGGCGTGTGTACAATATCGATCCCTCAGAAATCGGCCGATAAAGACTGCAAAGGTCACGCGGGTGTCTCCCCTCTGAAACCGCTGCCACCGCTTGTCCGACTATAGTGCTATACTATACACACACATACACCGCGAAGTGTATACGTGTGCGTGTATATACCACCTGGCAAACGGCCAGATCGCTTCCGTACGACGATCGCCATCGGTTTTCTTTTCTTCGTCTCACTCCTTACCTCTCTCTCTCTCTCTCTCTCTCTCTCTGTCGGACACACTGCATTGGTCGGTCAGTGGTAGCGGCTTTCTCGGTCGTGCACACAATAATATTATAATATACACTACATAATATTATAATAAGTGCTAGGCGCACGTTCCATCCGCTGCCGTTTGTCATCGTACAGTGATTGCCAAAGTATAGACGCACGCGCGTATAATATATTATTATAGTCGCAACCGCTCGATTACGTCGGTTTCCGTTTCTCCGTTTCCCCGGTGTATACATTTGTGTGTGTGTATATACTCCGTATACTCGTGTTATTTTTGACGACCGTGAGGTTCAACCCAAGTCCGAACACGTATATTATAGTACATAAGTACATTATAATATAATTACTAATAATAGTTACATACCATTATATTTTAGCATTAAAAATAAATAAAGAGAGAAAGAGGCAAATAACCAGAATAGCGGTTTTGAGGGAAATGGTGTAAAAGAGTGCGAAGTGAATAAGAGTGTGTAGTGTGTGAATCGGAACGGTTTTTAGAATGATTCGAAAACTTATAATCGATGCGTACACGGTACACACCAGCCGTATACATAATATATAGTAAGTAGGCTACTATATACACTATAGGTACAGTATTTTATATAGCATATTATATATTACATAAAATAAACCGTTTTGACGAGTACTGTTGGTACATTTTTATTATATATGAAGTCGCCTCGCTGGCTGTGGCCTGTGTCCTGTGAGTCGTTTGTCGTCAACAAGAGTTTTCTCTTATTTTTTTTCCTCTCTGTATTTGTCACTTGTTTTTATTTCAATCCCGTCGATCCGTGTCAAACGCTGTTTTTCCCATCCGTAAACTTCACACTCCATTACGACGTCTGCACGGTATTGATTAGTACCTATATATATAGCATTTATATAGCTATAGTGTTGTTTCACTGATGTCGTCGGTTTTTATGTGTTCTCGCTGTGTGTGCACATAATCGAGAATAATAAAAAAAAAATTTAACGAGTGACGGTGGTAAACAACAATAACTAAATAAATAAAACTGGTGACGGTTTGCACGCTTTGTCGGAACCTAACACGCATAATACCTGCGTATAAACCTATAATATGTAATAACACCAAACCGAACAACGATCAGTCGGCGGAAACTATTGGTCTATGATAAGCCGAGATGCGAGATCAATAAAAATATCGCCTGTAATCGTGAAACATGGGCCGCGCGTAGGTGAACTGTACGCGAGCGATTCGCGCCATTCGCGGACGTTGTATTAATAACATTTTAACGAGGGAAACCAAAACGGGCGAATTCCTCGCGTACCTAACCCGACACAAGCTCTCCGCCCAACAACACCGTCCTAATTGCGGTCAATTATAGTAATTATTTTTTTTCCCCAGAAATAATAATATAACGACCCGGCGCTCGGAGTGGAAATTAAAAACAGTTTAATAATTACACGTTGCGGAATGTGTGTCTTAAAAAACTGAAACTAAAATCAAAACGTCAAATCAACATTTTCACAATGCAATATATTATATCGTTGTAAATACACACATTTTGGGTACATGTTTATGATACACTTGACACGCGACCAAAACTTGTACATATTACTGCGTAAAGTATAATATAATATTGTTATTATCATCGGTAGTGAACACGAGTTATAATATTATCGCCATTGCGGCCCGCGGCGGAGCTGCTGTTCTGTATAATACCGTATAGGTATGCCTCTGTATAATATTATATATTACACTTAATTACGCGTTAATTTGTTCGTCGGTGTTATTATTATAAATATTATAATTTAAAATATCATGTATGTACGAGACAGCGTAAAAGGAGAAAACACGAAAACGATGACATGATAATAATAAATTATAATTATCCTCAATCGATGGAATATTATATATTCGTAACGTTTTTTGTTACATAGGCACAGTAATAACTAATAATATTAATATTGTGTAAAAAGGCCCGACGGATTATTCACCAATACTACTCCGGATTTGCCTAGCTCGGTGTAATGTCATGCAGGAATCCTCGTTGGAAGCGAGCAGCGTGCAAGCGCGTCGTTTTTGCTTTTCCTGTATTTTGGCCTTTTGCGTTGGCCGTTGACCATTATTGTGGGTGGGGGGGGGGGGGTTTGCACGGTGGTGGTCTCGTATGCGATTCTCGCGGTGGCACGCTCGCTTTTGGGTGGGTATAGGGCTGACGGAAAAACCATGACCAACAAATTATATGACTTTGCCGCCGCCGCGCGTCCGTCATTATACTCGGCGGCCCCCACGACCATTATTGGTACGCACGGTTTTATTATTATCATTACGAGTATTATTATCATCGTCGACCGTTGTCATTATTATTATTATTATTACCACACCGAGTCTGCATGGTATACGCTTGTATATACACGTTGTCGGACGACGCCCACGGTATGTGTACTGCTAATCCCCCTCCCCTTAATTGGGTCTCGATTTATTACATTGTCGTTGCGGTCGCCTGTTTTCTCGTCCACCCCTCTCCACCGTCATTCACCCGCCGATAAACGTACACCCACACATATACCAAAACGGATTCCGAACACTGTGCGGTACACGACAACAACAATAATAATATTATATTGTGTTATACGTGCGACCGACGATGGGTTTATTTATTTTCCTCATTTTTTGGGAATCATTGGACGCGCGAGTATCTTATTCAATTTCATGTCTATCGGCTCTATTTATCACCGCCGTCGCCGCCACCATTCCGCTTCATCAGATAAACCGCCATCGTAGCGTAGAGTCGTTGTGTATAGTCGGCGGCGTTGGCGGCGGCGGTAGAAGATTACGTGCATTCCACTCGCAGACCTCCCGGGCGGGAAGTGATCGGCGGCGGGGTGGAAGAAGGACCGGCGGCGGCGGCGGAGGCGACGTGGAACTAGTGGCCGTCATGGTGGTGCGGTGAGGGAGACGGTACACGACTGTCGGATGGCGGAACGGGTCTCGGAGGGAAGTGTTGGGCGGGCGGGCGGGAAAGACGGTCGATATTTCGTATATACGGTCGTCGGCGGCGGTGGTTAAGTGGGCTCCACGTGGAGCCGGCCGTAGCAGATGTCCGTCAGCCAATCGCCGTCGACTCGGGTTTTTATAAACTTTTTAACGTCCCGTAGACCGCCGCCGCCGACTCCGTCCCGCCCCACCGCACCGCCGGCGCTCACGTCGCAGTGTGTACCCGCCGCCCCACGTCCCACGTCCCACTTCTGGGGACCCCGGCGTTATAATTAAAGTATTCCGGGAACCACCGACCCGAAATTGTCGGCCGCCGACCGCCTCTCCTCCGTCCGTCACGTTGACGGTCGGCGGTTTTTATTTTCCGTTTCTCGCGCTCGCACACGCACTCGCGCCGTGTTTTCTTCTTCTTCTTATTATTTTTATTCTTGTCTTCTCGTCTTCCACAGTAATATTGTAATAATAATATTCTTCTTCTAATAAGCGTTTATTACATACGTTGTAAGTATATTATGTTTTATAAGATAAATAACGGCCCTTCCTCCCCCAACCAGAGTAGATTTTAGATCGATTTCACACACACACACACACACACACCCAGAGTGTACTGCGTCTAATTGGCACCACTGGCGGCGGCGAAAAGAATGTGCCGCGATTGTTGGCGGATGTGCGCGCGCCAGCGTGTGTGTGTGTGTTTGTACGCAGTCTGATTTGTGTGTGCGTGTGTGTGCTCGCGCGTATGCATTCGAGTCACGACTCGCGCACGACTCTTCACGGAACACGACAAAAAACAACAGTTTTAACGGGCTAATGGCCGGCCTGTCATGTCGGACAAATGCGACCGGTATACCGTCGTCGCCACCGCCGCAAAAATAAATAATCGAAGAGAAGTAAAAAATGAAAGGAAAAAAAAACAAGTAATAAAGTAAAAAAAAAAATACTCGCTCTTCGTTATAGGAATTATTACCCGTTTAACAGCGTGCAAAAAAAACTCAGTCTTAACATTCACACGGCACGCCGCCGTCATTAAAGAAATTATTGCCATTTGCGGAGTTCAGAAAAAACATTTTAAATTAAAATGTGCACATTCCCTGGTGTGGACTCCGTAAACCAAATTAGGTATACGATATAAAATAAATAAAAAAAGGATCACATGACGGCGGGTTGTAGCCATCCCGAGCGTAAAATAATAATATTATTATGTGTTCAACGAGGTTCATAACACACGGTTATTGGGTTTGCAGAGTTGAGGGGATACTATCGACATTATATTATAGTCTATACCATTATAATAGTCCCCCATCTAACAGACGTCGAAACGATTTATTTTTCTCGTTCTCCGTTTCCAATAAATAATAATATTATATTATTAAATAATAATTAATTTTTCGAAAATTCACCGTGATGGTGCCAAATAATATAATATAATATGTTATGAATATTATATGATAGTAATAATATTATGTTGTAGCAAGCAAATAGTCCGACGTGAATAAAAAAAATTTAAAAATGCGATTATATTATTTCGATTGTTGTTTTATTATCTGTTGTATTCGAGGTAGACACTGAGAAGAAAAAATGATTCTCTAAGCCAACGGTTGTTAAAAGAATATAAAATATCGTGAAGCTACAGCAAAGAAAAAAAAATTGTATGTATTAAAAAAAAACACCACTTGTGAAATTATAAAATAGGTACGCAGTAAACTGATCACTGTGCGTACAGCGTACTACTTGATAACTACTCAATGACTGAATAACGTACAATAAATATAGTGAGTAATGAGCGTACTCTCAATTGGTACGTCACTTATACAGTTATACCAGAAAATACTAAATAAACAATATACTTATAAGTTATAAGACAACGTTTAATATTTATCTTCAATGGTCTTTTATTAGTTATTACTATTTATTAGTAAACTATTATTATTGGAATTGTTATTAGTTATTACTTCAAAGCCATAAAGTAACGTATTCTATTTTAAAACGATTCATTTACAAATTTACCATAATATTATACAATGGCAACGAAAACTTTTTATCTCGCTCGGTTCGAAATTAAATAAGCCATAGATAAACATATTTTATTGACTAATCGGAACATTTATAAAAATGCATTTGTTCACCCTAAAGTAAATTAATTTAAATTATATGGTTATAGATACTTGGATCGAGTTTTGATGGATATAGCTTATAATAATATAATTTATGTAGTTATTGGATAATAATAATATTATATAAATATCCGTAACCTAACCTACGTATACGCCATATTTCTAAAGTATGAGTGTATTGCCTAATGAAAATCACAACAACGATGTTTGTACATAATTCGCCACGAGGCTTAGGTACTTTGCGTGGTTAAGCCACCGTGACCGCCCCTCGGGTGTCACTGAGTCTTGTCGGCGGATCGCACCATCGATGGCACCATTAAAATAATAATATGATTTTATTAATAAAAACATCTCTCCAGTCTCAAATAATAACGAAGTCTTCATGCACGCGTTGCTTTCCCGTGCGATCCAAATAAACTCTAATTAAAGTATTGAACCGCACCGGACTAAACCTGTTGTATGTACGATACAATATATTACATTAGCTGGTGGCTCACGTCTCACATACACACCAGCTCGCGGGCACCGATATTTAAACACATAACAAGTAATGATGACGATGATGATAATAATAATAATAATAATTATTATTATTATCATTTATTGGCACCGAGTTTTTCGGCGTCGGTCGACGCGGTTAATTATAATAATAATTCTTTCAATCGACCGGTTCGCCTGTACCGTAAAAAAAACATAGTAAATTATACACGATTATAATATTATTATTGCTACACGATCTGCAGCAGCACCGCCCTCGGGAGCTCTGACGCCGGTTTGATGGCTGTAGCGGTAGTTTTGGCTTAACGGACAATAATAATATTAGGTATATTATCAACATTTTGCGGGTTATACGAAAAAAAATTGTGTTTTTGACTGCTTTGAATCATCGTTTTGATTTTGAAAATATTGATGTGTGTCATGTCACCATTGTGCGCAAGCATAATATAGAAGACGGTCCCGCGAGACACGAGTACGGGTTGTGACCGGAGACGGAGGAAACATAATAATATTTATTTATTGATATAAATTATATCGGAGCGGCGTTGACGGTCGTTGTACAACGTATACTATATTATACCTACCTATTATATTCAATATTATTGTGCAGGGTTCTGTCGATGCAGACTATATTCTATACATTACGCTGTTTGCTGTTTTTGCCCGTCATTTGTTTCGCGTTCATTGGAAACTCGTTTCAAGACGACTGCCGCGCGTTGTTTTCGTCCAATTAAGGAATAGTAATAATTGTGCGTGAACGCCGTCGCCGACGAAGTGTAAACCACCACTTCCAGTTTCCACCGGTGTATTTTGTCGTATAATAATGCTATTCACCGAGCAACAGATACAAAGTACACCAGCCATTCTACGCAATAAAATATGTACGTCAGTAGGTAGTACCTATACGGATATACGAATAATATTCTACGTATGAAATAAAGCCGGCGGTGGCATACACAAACTGCATCAGTATAATATATGGCTGTGGCGGCGTTTATTAATTTGTAGTCGAGGAGAAATATAATATATAAAGAGCGCACAATCGTAGCCGTCGTCTTCGTTGGCGGTGCGGCGAGTGTGTCTGTTATGTTATGTATTATACCCATTATAAGTCCTATACACATTCTAATCTCATGCTCACTCGTCCTGTCTCTCTCTATATTGTTTAATATACACGGGGGTGTAATTAAGATATTTCGCACCCCGTATATTCAAAATACGGACCGGCATTCATAATGGTGGTATAATAGCGACGAAAATAACTTCAAAGAACTGCGATACCGTATGATATAGTTTATTGGAATCATTAAATACACCTCCGCACGTTTTCTGATTAGTGATAACAAAATGAGCAAAGACTGCGATGGCCGTCGCGGTAGCGTTGCCAAAAACTATTTAGACAATAATGATATTCCCCCTTTAATTTGTTTCGTTCCACAGCCAAACACACCGCAAGTCACAACCGACTACTCACATTATATTCTACGCGGAACGGACCGCGACCCGGCGGTATTCGAAAATCTTAATTCTCCGTAATTCCTACCTCGGGCCGGAAACAAATCAATTATTCCAGCGATATTGCCTGCGCTACGAAGACGAGGAATTTCGCGTCTATTTCACTCGCGTATAGTTGAAATAAATGATATACTCAAGTGTATAAGCATAATGTACACTTGATATACATTGAATAAGCATAGCAATCAGTGGAAGACTTGAATCCTTAATTAAAATTAGTATCTGATTACAATGTACTGATCTATAGTATACGCAATAACGCCATGTAGTGTTTATCGGCACAGGGCCTCGATGCGTACAAGATCAATGGTTAAAACATTTAGGAAACATTTAAATTCGTTATGAAAATCAAGACGGTTTTACCTATCTATGATGTATATCACACTACCACATCACGTTTTATATCGAAATTACCTTATCAGGTTAGAACCAAACAACAAACATATTATAACCCCTTTATGGAGAACGCGTGTTAACTACTCTGTTTATAATATTATGCTGCAGTACATCGTCGAGTATAGTAATGTTTAATGTAATACAATAATACATTACATACCTAGATACTCGCACGTCCATAATAATATTATAATGGTTAAGACCAAGACATGGATAGTACCAGTTTAGACTTCAGAATCTTGGCAGCCAACCAATTATTAAGTACGGTCCACTATGTATGTTGTACTGTAATGCACACGACAACATAATTATACGTTTTCCGATTGACTAACTGATTGCAATTAAAAATTTCACTCAAATGAGATAATAAATTAGACTCGTATCAGTGTTATGCGATTTACTGCGGTGTAGAAATAATTAACGGATGTACAGTCCAATTGAATCATTAAACGAACAAACAAGCGCGTTCCGACTTCGGAATTTTTCTCGTTCACGCTTTTCACCCGTCAGCTGTCGCCCATTAGGTATAGTTGGCAATAATATGACGTTGGAACTTGTGAAATCTAGATCTTGTGGCGAATGAAGATGGACATGTTCGCTTGCAGTAAGTCACAAAGGGCGAATATAGTTAAAATTAGTCTTGAAAGTTAATGTCAACCAAAACATCAACGTCAGCGTCACGGGTTTCAGTTACATAATATTATAATAATATGAGTATAATTGGAACATTCGAAAAGTACTTTTAAAATAATAATTGGATCATGATATATGGAATGATAAAACTAATTTTCTATAAAGTTTGAAAAATATTATTTAACTGATCCACAAATCAGTCATTTCTGTGATAACATTTATAGGTGCGTATACTAATCGAATGTCTGAAATAGTGATATAAGTTATAAAGGCACTTATACCTAGTATAGTTATATTTTAAGTACATTTACCTATGCAGTTTAGATGATTTTTATTGAAATAATTATAAATTACTGTATATAAGCAAAAACCATGAAGTTTTGACAAGAATGAGTTTTAGTATAATCAACATAGAAGTTGGTAGTGTTTAAATAACTATAACTATAGGTACCTATAGTAATTAATAAATTTAATTGATTTACTCAATATTTAGAACTGTAAGTATAATATGTAAGTATGCATATAACATATACCATCGAATAACATTGAATATTGTTTTTGTAAGAAAAAAAAAATGTTTGATTATTAATAAAATATAAGTACCTAATAGTATATTATAAGACATTAGACTACAGGATGCAGGTATGAAATTATAGATAATAATAATCATTCGTTACTTAAATAATTAGTAAACGATTTTACTGCATGAAGCTGTAAACAAAAAACATGTTTAATAAATATGTTATTATATAGCCTATAAACATGTTTATAAATTATAGTTGGCTTTAGATGGCTGAAAATTACAAAACATTACAATAATATTGCACTGAAATTAGATATTATGCATAAGAAAATATTGTATGTTATGATTTTGGAATTAGAATGTTTAAATAAAGTATTAAAAAAAAAATAAAATTATTACTTAAAAAAGTGAACAGTGGCGGATCCAGGGTTTAATTTTGGGAGGGCAGGGGTGGGGGGGCAAAAGTACAAAAAGTTCCAAAATTGATTACAAAATTGGCTAAACACAGTGTAAAACAAAGGAAAACTACGGTGAGGGGGGGCAAATGCTGGATCTGCCACTGAAAATGGGTAAGTGGATGTCACTCTGCTGCACAGTAGGTTACAAGTGGGTCACTGTTTAATGGATTTGAATTCAATGATATAATATCATTATGTATACGAAAAACGATTCTGAGCTTAGACGGTTTGTCAGTGTGGATATTTTATATTATATTTATATTACTATTGCATATTATTAAATATTAATATGGTAGCCGGCAGTTGAATTAATATTATAAAATTGCTAAAACCGTTATTCTTAATTTTTTAATACTTATTAAAATAGGTACCTATTATTTCGGCCAATTTTGATCATAAAATAACTATAAAAAAAACTGAGTTTTTATATTTTTGAGATTTTTTAGTAACATGATAAATTGATAACCTACTTACATGGCGCCTTGTTTTAAATTTTCAATCCTTAGATATAAAAGATGAATATTTTATAAATTTTTAACTACAAAATCATTTTAAAATTTAAAATTTGATAGATGTTGTCAAAAATTGAAATTAGAATGCTTATAAAAAAAAATTGTGTCTATGTATTTTATATTTTTCAACTACTATTGTAAAAATATATCAGGTGCCTTGTGTTAATTCTTCACACTTTTTAATAATAAAAAAAATTTAATAAAAAGCAAAAAAAAAATCACACATTATTGTAAAATCAATACATACATCCTCTGCGAGTGGTAGTACATTATATTATATACTATCAATTGGAACGATACTATAGTCAATTTAATTTAGCTACATATTTATTAATGTTTTAAAAAATTTATTAAATTTAAATTTAATTCAAACCATTGATCACTCACATGCACTGCAATTGTTTTGATATAAATTTAATATAATATTTTATCATTGTATGCTATTACTAATATTATAGACCGTTGTTTTATACTTATCTAACTACTTGTATATTATTCCTCAATACTGCCAAAACTGTTTAAAATCAACAGTAACCTTTATTATTATAATTTATAGTGATAACCGTTGAATATGATTTAACATTTATTACAATAAATGTGTGCCTACTATACCTACCTAATTAATTAAGTAATTAAATTATTTGTATATACCTCATATTATATTGATTAATATATTAATACATATTGTTTTGATTTTTAACATAAGTATGTTTTTGTAGCGGATATTAGATAAATAATACACCATAAAATATTTTTCCTTTTAATTAATGATTAACAATAAAATAAATAATTTATGATCGTAACTTTTAAATTTGTTACTATAAACTATTATGAAATTCCATGTTTGTTATAATTATTATTAACAATTAGAAAAGATTAAATTACCTGTCTGTGAAAAAAATGTGCTGTTTTTAGCAATTCCATTTGTAATGCATGTACCTACCTATAATTTGCACTGTGTATTTTATGTTCAAATTAAAAGTTTTTAAAGTTACGAATTAATTTGTTTGTCAATAAGATTAAATTAAAGTATTATAGGTAGGTACTATAGATAATATGGTAAAGAAAATTAGTGTATCTACTTGAATTTTATTACAGAAGTAGGTATATCATTATTCATTTGGTATACATAATCATTTCACTCAAATTGTATCTATTCGGTGTAGGTATAGGTATATGTATATTATGTATAATAATATTTGAACTTTTGGAAATTCGATACATAAACATAATATACTATTCTGTTGTATGACATTAAAATAAACTAAAATGACATGCATAACATAATTTGGGCCTTTGCATCACAGTCCACAGAAAATATAAAGTAAATAAATAAATGAGTATAAAAAAATATGCAAATGTATTATACTTCAGGCTCTATATTTACGATGAGTAAACATGCGAAGTTGTGCTATAAACAAGTTGGAAAGCAGAAAGTTTCAGTTTGGATAAAAGTTAATACAATTAATGGCTGTTAATCTAAACCATAAAATATGTTTGGGTGATCAATCATGGTATGTTCATGTTGAGCAAGAAGTTATTAAAATTATATATTAAAATTTTTTGTTTCGAACATGCGTGGCATTGGCTCTATATTATATTTTGTTAATCACACATACTCGATGAGTGATAAGGATAACCCATTTCACAGTCAATATTTTATTAAATCCATAATTATATGATTAAAGACTATTAACTCAGTTATCAGTATCGGTCATATTAATGAAATTGTATGAATAATAATTATTGTTGCAACTACATATTATTTCAAAGAATTAATTAAGTACCTATACTATAATAACTAATAAGTATAGGAATTTATACTATTTATTTATAATTTATATATTATTTAGATATAGATTTATCATTTTTTTATCATTTTATTTTATTATTGGTACCTACTACCTATATATTATATATTGTATTGTTTAGGATTGTGTACTTAGTACATCTATTATAGAAATATATTACCTATCCATATAATATCATCGTTGTTTGACTTGGGAAAAAGTAGTATGTTAACATACTATCAATTGATATGACATTTATAAAAAAATTGTGTACCAATCTTTAGCATATATTTTGTACTTATATATTGTATACTTTTTACCAGTACCTTTTACCTGCACCTTTTTCACTGTCAAGGCCATAGAGGGAAATCTATAGATTGATAAAAAGATCAAGGACATTAAAATATTTTTGTTATATACATAGGTACTTTAACTCTAATTATGGGTTTTTTTTATATTTACTTCAACTTTGGAGGTTTATTGGGGTGTATATTGTTTAGTTTGGGGACCATATACTATTTATTATATGATAACTAACAATTAATAAACCCCTCATAAGATTTAATCTTAAAAATGACATATCCATTGTTATGATTTATGCCCTATATATTCCCTATATTACAGCATGTAAGGTGTAAACCTCTCTTATATAGGTATTAGTAATATTGATATTTGTTAAATGATGAAAATTGTTCTATAGTGATTAGGTATATTTTTTTTTAAGACATTACACCATATTTTGAGTCTGATTTGCACTATTATCACTATTATTGACTAATTGTAATAAATAATATAACAAGTTCCTATGTAATAATATATATTTATTGAGACTTTTCTTAAGTGGTAATGCAACGTATATCTAGTGGTACTGTTATAGTCAATTTTACTACCTACCTACTCAAACGTGTGTATTGGCTGAGTTTAATTATTAAAATAATATTAGGTATTCAACGGTAATAAGTGGCAAGATATTTACGCTCTTGTCGCTCTTTAAGATATAGGTGCATAGGATTTGAAATGTTTTATGATGATTTAACTCTTCGATTTTTATGTTCAGCTCTATCAAACATGTATTATTTTTATAACCTATATTATATAGTATGAAACTTCAACAATTTATTTACGGAGAGTGTGGGTGGTAGGTACATAATTTTGTATAAAATGTTTAGCCATATATAATGTAAGTATAGTAACATTTGTTATTAGTAATTAGTTATTACTTATTAGTTATTACTCATTAGTTATTTATACTATACATATTGCTAAACATATTGGCACATATTTGGCGATACGCATAAAATACACACATTGTAACACAAGAATGAATTAAAGAAATTATAAAATTAAAATAACATAATATAACAGCTACCTAGTATGTTCAGCACACACACATTTATAGCGAACTTCAAGATATTTGCACACGTACACAAGATACAATATTACAGTTACTAAAAGTTAAAGCATCTACAAAGTGTTGTGAATTGTGATTATAGTAGGAGGAGTGGCTGTAGAGTGTAGGACCATAGACTATATGAACATTTTCTACATTTTCATATAGTCTATAGTAGGTACTTACAACCTACCTAATAAAGCGTAATAATAACAAAACACAGTCTTATTATTGACACGAAACCTTTTCTAATGTATAGTCGTATAGACTATAGATACAAATTATAAAAAAGCATCATAGAACCGTTTAGTTGTGTATGAATTTGTCGTTGATAATTTGACCGATTATATGTACTTTAGCCCAATTTATTAACCCAAAACGTAATCACAGAATTAAACGATTGTTATCTTCGGAAACGAGCGATGCGTTTCGTCGAGCATAATATTATGTACCTATATGCTCGTTTCGCTAAAATTACGTCGCACTGAACGTCTGCACACAGATCCCTCATAGAAGGGAGGGGGTTTTGGATCTGGAGAACAGTGGCCTGGCTATTTTAATGGCCCTTTGAAATTAATTTGTAATTTTTGAAATTTTCATATTAATTGTATATTATATATTATTTTATGATACGTATATTATTATAGATGTAAAAATGTCGAGAAAAACAACAAAAATTAAGAAAAACGGATATTTTTACACAAAGCCAGTCTTTGAAAAAATCTATGTGTTTTATATTGGTGTAACTCTAAAAAAATAACCATACATTGTTTATAGGTATATTACATTATAACCAAATGTATTATATATTGGCATAATTTTCTATACAAGCCATACGATTTTCAAAATATTTTGATTCTTTTTGAGCTATTTATAAACATAAGAATTTTGATTTTCAGTAGTTTATATTTAGCTATTTCCAATAAATTGTTTTTCATTCAGTCAAAAAACTTGAAAATTTAATATAAGATTCCTCATAATTTATTGTGAGTGGAAAAAAAAAAAATTGAGCGTAAATCCAAAATAATTTTTTATGAGTTCCTGAAGTTGGAATTACTTAGGGCCTGTTTTACAATCATAGTTTAAACCTCGGTTAAGCATAACCCACTGATTTTACCAGCCGAATTCGGTGGTTTAACCTTAGTTCAACGATTGTAATACGGGCACTTAATCACAAAATATACTTACTAATATTATAGGCTAACAAACAGTCTTCGCTCAGAATAGCTTTTGGTATAATATAATGATTTTATATTATTGAATTCAAATTTAAGTAATTTAACACATCCATTACAGTGACTTCTGTACCTAATTTACAGCAGAGCGTTACTTGTAGATTTACTTTAATAAAAAAAATATGTGTGGATTAACCAATGATTACCTAGAAATGATCGTGTATATGGGACACCCGTATCGCTTGAAATGCGCTGTATTATATCATTGGACGTTTTGTGGGGCGTAGAGCCCGCAAAAACATTTAGTAGGTACAGGGGCTTAACATTTTATGCGAGGGGCCTGTCTGAATATCTACAGCAGTCCTATACTCCAACCAATATTATAGGTAATATAGGTAGTAAGTACTAGGTACTTCTTAATATTATTATAATTTGCAATAAATAACTTTTGCTTTACCTATATATATCTCCTTCAAGTACACCTACTGCAGCGATGGTGATTGAGAATATTAAAGAATTTACGCGATTAAATTGTATATTATGTTCCGTGTACCTACTTAAACATAAATAATATAAACTCTTATTTATTAATATTATGATTAGATAATTACAAAATATGAAGTATGTTTGAGATTAGGTATGTCCTATAACGTTCAATTAAAAATTTTCAAAAATTTACCCACTCATGCATAATAAATACGATGTTGTCCATTTATGCTTCAAATATTATACTTACTGTTGCGGTCACGATTTACGAGTCACGAGTATTATAATTTGGTCATAAACAAATCCCTAAAATGCATCTAAATATGTTTAATAATTTTTATTGGCACAACTTGGGCCTTGCTCGTGTATAATGTACCTACTATCGTAGGTATATAAAATATTATACATTATACAGAAAATAGTAATCGGTGACATTCTCGCCGAAAATCACGTGACCGGAATGCCGCAACGATAATCGCATGACAATAATATTAGACATGCGGCGGCGGTTTTATGCGTACACGACAATAAACATAATGGGGATGAAGAAATCCATAAAAATACCTGTGCTTGGAGCGCATCACATAATATAATAATATAATGTATATATAATGCGTATACGAAAGGTAGGGTAGATACAGGGGATACGTATATTATTATATTCTATGTATGCGAGTTATCGTTTTTCCATTGATCTCCGCTGACACTTGTATACATATAATAATTTATACAACCCCACCGCCGCCGCCGGCCCAGGTGCACCGCTCGCCGAGATAATATCTGCCGCCGCCGCCCGAAGAGGGTCGCATGCATTTTTAACAACGGTCACCGCCGCCCCTATTTATACGCGTATAGGGTGTGTATTATAATAATACGCGCCCGCACGTACAAACGCGCACGCACGAACCCCGTGCCGGCAAAGTCTTGACGAACCAATATAGACCTGTTAGTTACGCTTAACCGCGCCGCCGCTTCTCGCTTCGCGCGCGCGGGATTAAGGGTGCGTATTTTGTGCCGTTGATTTATTCGCTGCCGCCGCCGCCCTTTTGCACGGCGAGAATCTCGCGCGCACACACACACGCACATATAATACATACATACATAATATATATGGCACGTCGGCAGCGAGGTTTACGCGCCGAGGTTAAAAGGGGTGACGGTCGATCGGGGTGGTGTCGTTGACGGGGTGGGGTGGTATATAGTCGCAACGGAGTGTGAGTGGCGGTGTCGGAACAATGGCTTTTTCCATCATCCCGGTCGACGACGACGAGCGATAGGGCGACGGTGGCGGGCGCGTAGGCAGCTGTGCGTGTGTGTGTGTGTGTGTGTGTGTGTGTGTGTGTCTGTCTACGTGCGTATATATATATATATATATATACGCGTCGGGGTTTTATAATATAAATTAATAAAGTTCTGAGCGGGAATTTAAATGCACCGACAGGCGTCCGCCGCCGCCGCCGCCGCCACTGCCATCGCCGCCGCCACGGTTTGTCGACAAAACGTTTTTCCATTTATTAATCCTCGCCCGTCACCCTCCCTCTACTCGCTCTTTACACCACCGCCGGCCGCCGCGTGTGCCTCGTGAAAATTAGAAAGGCCGATTTAAAATGTAAATGTGGGGTCCGCGTGTTTTTGATTGGGTTTTATTGAAAAGTTTTATTTTTTTCCCTCTCCGTTTTCCGCCCGGAAAAACACGGCTCTCCGAACGGGTCAATATTTAACTTTTTGCACTCGGCGGTAATTGCTGCCGCCACCGCCACAGCCGCCGCGCCACCGGTGCAGTAGTGGGCATAGTAGATGTGGGGTGCCATGATTGCTCGTTTAGCACGCCACCGCCGCCACCGCACGCTTTTTCGGTCGATTATTATGATATGAACAAAAAAAAAAAAAACATTTTATGTTCTATTAATATACACACGACACCGCGTGTTATTTGTATAACGTATATGTACATAAGATGACGCGGTGAATACACAAAACCTTCGTTGAAGTTGATGTATATGTTATAATATTGATGTAATGATATTATGTTTTTTTTAGAAAAATATTGTCAACTAGAGAAATTAATCGACGTGACTTCGTACATGGAGAAGGGCGACGTCCATACGTAAACTTACATGAATATACAATATACCTAATATATATCCTGTCTATAGGTTGTTGTTTGCTAAAGGGTTCCTGCTCTATGCGTCTGTGTGCTATACATTCTAAGTTCTAATTTGGTTCGGCACTTAGGCGATTGAAACTGTGGATTCTTCTTATGAGTTATATTTACTTCCAAGTTCAAATGATTTTAGCAAATTAAAACATACATAGCTATAGCTAGTTCATTTAGTTTAAATTAAAATTAAATAATTTATTTCTGTTTTTATTCAATATGTTTCATCTCTTTCCAAGCTATATGGAGATTCAATATAAATATTTTTAGAATTCCAATAATTACATTTATTTATTTAAGTTTATTAAAACCACTAAATATTACAATTTACATATATAATTAGGCGTATTGCGTATTATATTAAAACATGTACATGTTCAAATGTTCTATACATATATTGTATATTATTATATTGTACATAATATACATCATTTATCATTGGTTCTCAAATTTTTCAATATCAGGTAGATAATAGCATTGAGTAGGTACCTATATATATTATATTATATTCAATGATAATAGCTGCCTAAATTAATACAGTACATATGCTAGCTAAATACCATATTGTTGTTAAATATTTTGTAATTTATTATAGAGTGATTGCTTGTTTATATTAACTATATTCAGTACTTTTTTTAAGTATTAGCTAGGTATATTAAAGTATTTTCCTAAAACTAACCTGTGATGAAAAATATTGCAGTTACTATATAGATCGTGAACCACGTGAGTTTAGTACTTCACCAGATATCGCCGATGAAAATATACCTATAGCCTATAGGTATTAAATAGTTTTTGTCAAATGTTAAGCTCAAGCTCATCCTCACCGAATGCCGTCTTCACCAGAGAGATTGCGAGGAAACTCTCTGCTCCACACAATTATATGAAATTCTTAGTCCAGATGAAACGCTATTCATAAGTTAATTAAGTATATTATAAAAAAAAGATATAATACCAACAAAAAAATATGAACTATACCCTAGTTTAAGTAATGTATTATAAATGTATCGAATTTAATAATGTAATAATTTATGTTACCTACTGTCAGACCAATGATCACAGCTTCCGAGGCTTTTATTTCTTTAATAATAATAAAAAAAAGCTATTGTTCACATTGACATGGTTTTAATGTAAACCATAGAGATAACTTTGCACCTAATGATCCAATACAGGAATAAATATTTTCTCACCGAACACGATATAGGTACCTATTATATACATATAATACAGATTTTGCATGTGCAAATATTTTTGGGTTACTAATAATAGCAACCCAAACAACTTCATAAAATAGTATAACGTATTGACGTGTACATTGAACAATGAATAATGATCAAATATCTAAATCTGTATAATACGTTAAATTATTGTATTTTATTCATACTAAAGATTAAAACCTCACGTATACAGATTGTAGTTTTGTAAGTCTTTCAGTTTTTGACTTTGCATTAATTGTAATAATAACTTCAAATAATAATGAATCAATTACTATTATGTATCTATATACACCTATATATTACATTTATAAACAGTAAACACTCAAAGACTAAAGTTGATTACACTTGCAGTATATCTCGTAATGGTTATCGGCTTAAAATTTAAACACGTCTTATATTCTTTCGTAAAATACACATCATATTCAAGTATGTATATTGTATACTGTACATAATATTACAATTATATAGGAATATAACATTTGAGTTATAAGTACGTACCTATATAGTAATTGATTTCAGTATCGTCAACAATAAAATCATCATAAATAGTGCATTGTATATAGTGAATAATATTGTTATCAGTTAACACACTTAACGGCCCGACGTCGTAGTACAGCGTTATCGTCGAAAACCCAAGTCAAATAAGTGAAATAAGTAAGTGAACATCTTAATCTCCATATTATAAATTATAATATGATATTGTTTGCGTATATATTATTATTACTGCTCCCACATCACACATATGTTTTATACGTTTTCCTTCCATCGCTCTCTTCAACCGTTTACACGCCACAATCATTTACACAGGCAATTTAAAATTATAAGTACATGATTAATGAATCCGATTATGTCGTCCTATATAATATGAACATTGTTTATGAATTATGTGTATACAATTTTATTACTTCGTCCCCGTATAGCACATTTGTATTTAATGTGTGATTATTTTATTATACCCATCGTCGAAAGAGCGGAAGGAGTGGTTTTTTTTTACAGATGGTTCATGTGTGATTTATCGTTGTTAGAACCGAACATCAATTATTCCCGATTTTTTCACCAACGTTTTTTATACACAATTGTCTGGACTTGAACCGTATCAGATTTTATTGCACAAAGGGCGCGCAGACAAAACAATAGCGTATAGTCGTATAGGTATTTTGTTCGACTTTTTTTCATATGCATTATGGTTATTATAAAAATAAAATAAAACAATGTTCTATAATATGTAGGATACCTCTACCAGCATAATATTATACCTGTATAATACCTGTCTACGTATGCGCTGAATGTTTTTTTTTTATAAAGAAAAGACATGTTTGGTTATGAATTAATATTTGATTACATGGCGGATATACGGTGTTCGATCTTTATGGACGTGGAAAAACAACTACACGTGTGTACTTGTTCATAATTCATATAGTTTTTTTTCTGTCTAAACAAGTGTTAAATAATGGGTGCTATTTTATAAAATATATGTTTGGTGGGTGCTTCTTTTACCATCACTGGACCCTTTTAACACCTGCACAAATATTTAGACACACGCTAAAGAACACCGGGTGGTTGTTTATACACTGTCCAACCCTTTTTAGAATTATGGCACTCTACGGGTGAGAAACCTCGAAAAAAAATTGTAAGTAAGCGTGGGCGGTTCAACAGAAGCGCGTAAACATGATTTACGGCCATCACCATGATATTCAAGGGGTTGGCGGCGCGCGCGGAGGATTAAAATTATAAATTGCACTATAACGAGGAGGTAGAAAGTTTTGTGTAAATTAAAAAAAAAATTATCATAATTTATGAAATACACAGTTTTATAAAACACTAGTTCATTTTTGTGTGTAATGATAAAAAATGAATAAATTTTTGCATGTAAAAAGATTAAATTAAATTATTTTACCAATAGTCTGTTGACAGACCTAAACATAATTTGTTATGCGTCAATATTGTATACTCAGTCTTATACATTTTGCTGTATTCAGGTATACATTATTTTATAATAGTATATAGCCTATATACAGTTAATATATAATATAGGTACTATTATGTAGTAATACTATATTATAATTTATAACTAGAAGTTGAAAACAACTTTTTTCATGTAGGTATGCATGGGTTTAAAATGTTTAAATGATTAATAGAAAAATAAAGAATTTAATGCCCGTGCACTTATGACATGAATACTATCTTTATTTAATTATTTTAACTAATCAGTAATCATCAGTTTAAATACTTTTATTTGTGTACTTTAAAATCGTTTACAATAATAGAGAAGATTAGACCATTTTTAACACTCATGATAGATTTCACCGTTTTAGTAGGTATGATATAATAATCAAACAATACTTTTATGAATAATATTTTACTGGTTTATAGATTGCTGTAAAAAACTATTTATTCGTTTCAATAATAAGTAGGCACACATGAATAGATGAAAACTTTTTTACATTTAAATAATTTAATATTAAATTAGCGATTATTTCTTATTATAATAATAATTATGACGTTTTATGTGGTAAGATATTATGTGTATTATATTCTTTCTCATACTAATACAATATTTATAAAGAAAACGAGTATGGCGTTCATAAATTAGAACTCTGAAGGATGCACATTTTAATACGCGACTACAAAAGCTATTTAAAACCGTTTTAGATGTTATATACATTATAAATCTTTAATAGTTAATAGATATTTAATTTGCATTAATACAAATTTAAACCCGTTAAACGATGCATTTAATAGGACCCAATGGATGGTATGGTATCAGTCTATTCAGGCCATTATGAATGCCGGATAGCAAATGTTAACGATAATAATTGATATAGACAAAGACAATGGTGGAAAACATGATAATTTTCCATCCCACTAATCTTTTTATAACTAGTACTGTCACATTGTATAAATGTATAATACATATACTATACAATATAATAATAATATTATATTATATTATATACTATTGTACACTAGTATGAATATTTAAGTGATGAAATGAAGGGTTCTAAATTTATATTTTATATTCTAACTTCCAAGGATTAAATAATACAATTTTCATTATTCATTAAATAATATTACGTACAGTTCTATAATAATAGTAGGTATTGTTATTTGTTAATGAACCTTTAAGTCCTGAAATTAAATATGTAATTAAACGTCTGTAACTATTGTAAGTTTGTTTATTCACCAAAATGACAAGTGTAATAATCGCATTTATTGTAAACAATTAATTTTTCAATAAAAATAAAATTAAAGTTGGTATGAAAAACGGTGTAATTAAATTTGGTTTTTCATGCATTATGTTGTAATAGAAATTAATTATAATAACAACTGTTTATCATGTATAGGTATTTATAAACTTTAATAATATCATAATATATAGCTTGAGGCTAGACATAACATGTCAAATTAAAAAAATTGAGATAGATTTAATTAGTTTAATTAGAGAACATAATATGCAGGTACCAATTTCTACAATTTCATTCCGTTTTAATTACTTTAAATTTAATGTTCATACTAAACGTTAACTAAATTATAGATATATATAATAACAGTTCTTAAATAGTATAATAAGGATAGATAAAACAATTTGAATTATATTTATATGTATACATAATATTATATATATATAATATATTAGTTATATATTATACTATATCAAATAGGTACGGTCAATACTCGTGATATGATAACTTTTATTGATGAGTTACCTCTAGTTATTTTAAAGTAGCTTATAGCTTACTATGAAATACTCTTAATTTATTATTTCTTCTGCATTTATTAATACGTTCGCATCACCTCTGATATAGGAAATATAATTAATTTGGGAATGATGCAATATTAATTAAATTTTATGTTTATAAACTAAATTCAGTTTGACCGGAAATGTTTCGGTGAAATTTCTATACTATATAATATATTATATACCTACATAAATGAATAAATTAATTATGAGTATAACGACGTTGTTGTATAGTATAGACGTATATTAGTGTATAACAAACATAAAGCGAGAGAGTAAAAGTGTCTATGGTGTGTAATCATAGGTATATTCACAATTTACAAACGTATATAGTGTACCTACAATATAATCGCCATGTACATGGAAGGACATATTAATATAACACGTAGATAAAATATAAAGCATAGTTACACCGCATATACATTATACACTGTAAAATGTAAATAAAGTAGATATAGGTACCCATTATGGCATTATGCACTACACAGTACACATAATACGGTACAGATTGAATTTACAAGAGCTATAAACACACACACGGGCGCGTGCTGTGTTAAAATGATTTTACCTACACGATTTCTGCACGAACTCGGTTTAGGTGAACAGAATTGAGGCTATGTGCTTATAGGCCCCCCACTCCATACATTTTTAAAATGTGTGTATATACTGGAGTCTTATTGATATCTTTACCTATACTTAAATAGATTTTTGATAACGTAACTATTATTCTCATTTATCTCAAATCTGCACAAACTTGGTCAATTGTTTTTCTCATTATATTTTTATTTTTTTTAAAACAATAAGATTAAAAACTGGCTATTTAAAATTCAATTGCACAATAATTGAGTTTTTTTTAAAATATTATGGTATGAAGTCTGTAGAATTTTCTTATAGATTATTAAATGTTGAAAAAAATGCATTTATATTTAATGATGTTCCACGCCCAGGTGATATATCAGACTTTACTGTATATAACTATATAAACCAATGGGTTATTTTCAGTTCAAAAATATATCTTTTCAAAAACGGTTTGATTTACACTCGGACTCGGTAAGCAACTGGGGCTTGCATTTTGCACCCCATCACGTCGGTGCTATATTAATGTAAAAAAAATGTATATGTATAGGTATTATGTATAAGCTGATTAATAACAAGACGTGGCTAGGACTAAAGAAAAATCAACGTGGAACACCTATTTTCCGTAGAGAACGTGTACCTATAATATAGGTAGGTACAATATATTATATCTGCGTGTTACGTGTATAGGATGTTGGTAAACTTAAGCCACTTCGTCGCACGCGCGTTAATAATTGTGGTATGGCATGCGCAATTTACAGAATTCGATGGTCTTTTCGCTAGCAGAAGTCGATTCACTTTTGGCAGCGGTATCGTGAGTACATTACCGGGGCTAAACATATGTGTAACATATAATACACCAGTATAAGATCTACATGCGTGTATAATATGGTTTTAGTAAATAGGCACATATAACGAGTAACGACCCCTGCGGCTTGGCCAGCGCACACGACCCTCGTCCGACGAGGGAGAGACCTGCAGCAGTGTTATATTATATATTATATACGTAATTTATAAATATATATATTAAATATATATATTGGTGCCTGTAGCAGAATTATAGGAGCAGTCATGTATATTAGTGGTGACTGGCGACTGTGTATAGCGGTGGCGGCACAAGTAATAGTAATAGCGTGTATATTATAGTAGTCCGCGGGGTGTAGCTTTTCGCGGTGCTAAGGGCGCGGAGAGGGTTTTTAATAATAGTCGGCTAATTCGGCGACGGACCCTATTGCCATTTATTTGCTAATCCACCAGACCGCCGTTGTTATATTGCCGTTATACGCATAAACCACGTACTTCTCCCTCACCCTCACCAAACGCCCGTGAGTGTGTGTGCCTCTCTCTCTCTCTCTCTCTCTCTCCCTATCTCGCCTCTCTTTCGCAGCTCTCTCCAGTCCCGAGCGTGATCTCTTTCGCGTATTTAATAATATTATAACTGCGCACATATTATACTGCAAACGGGCATATTATAGCGGACGGTTGCGGCTACACGTGCAAAACGAAAGGGTTATTATAAACCATCACGCGTCATCACGATGCAATTAAAAGCATTTAGCACGTTGCTGGGTCCCCGCACGGGTACTACCGCGTCAAGCTTCAGGTTGTTTCTTATATTTCTATATATCCACCAACCCGTCACTCCCCGAATGATTTCCACCGTGACGTATCTACAACATAATAATACGATGTTGCATAATACATGCGTATATAATATAATATATATATAAATAAAATACATCTCTTGTGAGATAATGTGGTATGGATTTTTATTTTCCACGTGCGCATTGTGAATTATAATTATAGTCTGCATTTGTTTACACCGCGAGTTTCGCTAATTACTTTGCACACAACGCATAATCACGTATAAACGGATTATATTATTATCATATTCGCCCCGCTCTGGTGTCGGTTTTATTTGTTCCCCATCCCGTCTATGCGGTACCTGTATATACGTAGGTATACGATATTTCAGAATTTATTATATCATATATATATTTTCATGTCTGCTTCTGGCACTCTCATTGAGTCTCATACGGCAGCCGTCGTCGCCGTTTTCAATATACTTGACTCGATGACACTTGACTAGTCGAGTTCATTAGGTTGCAAGAGCATTTTATTTTTTTCATTGCGACTTACCAACACAGCCATAGTTTTTATATTTTGAGATAATGTACAAAACTAATTACCGAAAAGGTTATTATTATAATATTAATCTCTCTATTTCTTTATTACTGTAATTATTACATATAGGTATGTAGTAAAATAAAACTTACCCAGTTTTCCCTCAATCACCGTAGTACTATCCTAACGATATTAATATGACGTATGTGCAGCAGTAATACGCAAATTATATTACCATTTTTAGTACAATTGAGATAAGCAACGTAATGAAAAATCATAACACAAATCACATTAATAGCATAAGGTGTAAAACAAACTCATTAAAATGATTAAACAATGTATAAAAATAAGTTTTTAATGATAATAGTTACACCTATTACCTAATAATGATGTACTTACAATGGTTTTTAATTAAATTAATTCAATTAGGTTAAACCACCTGCAATAAATTACCGTTTCATGATGATATTCAACCAAATACAAACAACGCATTGTCGCACAGTCGCGTACTTTAAGTGTATAAATATTAAATATAGTTTGTTAACAATAATGACATTTTGAATTAAAATAAGTTTTAAAAAATGAGAAAACATAAAATTAAAGAAAGGTGTGTCGCTCTGCTGTACAGTAGGTTACAAGAGGGTCACTGTGATGGGTGGTGTTAAATTTGAATTCAATGATATAATATTATTGTATAAGAAAAATGATTCTGAGCGAAGACGGTCAGACACTCAGACGGCCTATGCTTTTACTAAGTATTATTGTGAATAAAGTAATTTATATATAACCTATTTTACGTGGAACCTTGATTTAAATTTTGAATCCTTAGCTATAGAAGTTGAACAATTTTATAAATTTTATAAACTACAAAATGATTTTAATAAATGTTGTAAAAAATTGAACTTTAAATACTCATAAAAAAATTGTGCGTATGTATTTTTAATGCTTTTAACTTGCTATTGTAATAATATATCAGGAGCTTTGTATATTCAATTTTCACGCATTTGGAAACTTTAAATGTCCGTATACAGTTCAAAATAAATCAAAATATTTTCAAAATTCTATCATGTATATAAAATACTAATATAAACATTCAGTGAAAATTTCATATATATAAAATCGTTTGTTTTAGAGTTAACACCAGAAACCGATATCAATTTTGTTAAAAACCGATTTTGCGTAAAAATTCTCGTTTTTCCTTCATTTTTCTTTTCTTTTTCCCGGCGCTTTTGAAAACTATTGGAAATTTTTACTTTCCCCCCTAAGTACGAACTAGATTCACTTTCCTATCAGAAAAGATACTGCTGAAGAAAATCTAAAAATTTTTACTGTCCTAAAAGATGATGACAGACACAAATAAAAAAAATAAAAAACCATTGTAAAATTAATACATTTATCGCTTCCCTCAGAATCTAATACGTATGTATGATGTATATTTGATGTATAATGCATGAACTAATCACACGAACACTGTATCTGTAGTATGTTTAATATTTAAATGTTCAATTGATATTAAATCATCATTATTGATTTCAAAATGAACAATATAATACGAGTAGACGACCCCTGTCAGAGTATAATATATATCAAATATCAATAAGCCATTAACAAATAGTTTTATATTGCCGTGTAAAATACTGTATATAATATAATATATATATAATATGTATATATGTACGATTACGTACTACTATATCTCGTATTTGAATGAAGTGCTTCACGAATTCACAATACCTCTTCATTTCGGGCCACGTATTCTGAAGGGGTGTGTAAGTGTTTAATGTAAACACTATATTATATTATAATATTATAATATTATATACGTATACGCCATACGGATTAGAATTATACGCCTATATAAAACCCCTTCACACATATATTACATAATGAAAACGGTATATCATTATAATTATGAACGGTAAAAAATATATAATATACCTAAGGCATTCATATTGTAATAATATTTGTAGCACTAGTAGGTATAAGTAGTATAATGATTATTATTAAAGTATTGAACCATTGGTGTTTTAATTAAATTAATTTAATCATAAATTATAGTCTTAAAGTTTAAAAAAGAATTATAGGAACATTATAAATCGGGTATTTATACAACGGTATTATAATAATCCAGATTTTATTGATTTGTACGCAATTGACATAAGTAATTTACTTTAACATTTGATAACGGTAAATAAAAAAAAATAATAGTTGTAGCTATGTTATTTAATTACCAAATATTAATTACTGTTTACTTATTACGCTAAATAATTATATTCACGTTATGAGTATGAGTTTTGTTTGCATATTATATTATCTGCAGTTTATTTAAAATAATTATGTTTCTTTTAATGTGTTATGGTTTTGTCTACAACGTTAGTTGCAGACCACAGCATTTGGTGACTTGACTATAATAGTTATATAAATACGTGATTGATATAACTGATTTCTGGTACATAATAATATATTATACTAGTTAGTATATTGGGTATTGGATTTTTGAAGTAGAGTATATTATTATGTTAATAACATAATATGTTAAAAAAAATATGTATATAAAAACTTGTTGGTGTGCAACATTTAATCACGGGATGATTTTTTTTCAGTGTGTAATATATGTCAACATCTCAACCCTACTTGTAAAGTCAGGAAGTCCCATGTTAGGCAGTTGAAATTAACGGGAGGGTGGTAGAGCCAGGTGTATGTGCGGGACGTTTGAATAACGTAGTGAGTGTAACACATTTTGTAGTGTAAATTATGCCACTATACAATATCATATTATAATATACTATCATAGTATAATATTATGTACAGCTTTTGTCACCGTGTAAAAAAATGTTACTATGCCGAGTATTTTTATTTGTTTATTATAACGTGCATAATAAACGGATAAATTAGTATACACTAGATTGGAACGGTTTCGTTATTTAATTGATCAGTAATTAAGCACAATAATATATACAGTCTATATAGCGTACCTACTGTTGAACACTCCACCGTATACCCGCATAGCATTTCAATTATTATTATTATTTTTTTATATTATATTTATGTATATAAATTAATATAATATTGGTATTTGATATTATTTTGATGATTGAACAAAAACAGTACAAACAAAATATAATCATGATGATAATAGAATATATTATTACATTGATAAAATGTATACAAAAACCCTGGGAAATATTCATGAGAGAAAATAATTTTTTAGTGGCTGGATATATATACATTCACGATATTTACATAATTATAGGTGTATCATTAAAAAAAAAAAACCAATATAGCGTTATTAGTTATTACACCAAATAACATAGCTTTTAATTTTTAAAGCATAATACCTATACATAATTGGTTGTATTTATATGAAATCACAAATCCAGGAATTTTATTTGTTATGTTTAATTGTTTTTAATGAATAACAGCAATACTTGAAGCAGGCCAATTAAGAATTATAAAGATATTAATTTAAACTAACTGGTATATAGACCAATGGCTGCACTAGGGGGGGAGGGCATACTGATCATTTTATTCTCAGGACCCCGTAGAGTGAGGACCTTTAAAGTTAATTGCCTTATGTTAGGACTCCGAAAACTTTATTTGCCCAGGGCCCCAGAAAACCTTCCGCCGTCAACGGTATAGATTATAGAGTATAGACGGTGTAGTTTGTGTTTTGTTTTAAGACATTTTTTACTTTTTATTTCAAGTTATTAGTTATTAGATATTATTATATTATTTTAAATATATATGTTAGTCCTAGTTAGAACTTACATCAGATCTACACTGTATTGACGAGTGATAACAGTACGTACACAAAGTTAAACGAATTTTGTTTTGTTTTTATTATACAAATATACTAATATATTATAATCATTATACCTATACATTTAAATTATATAGTTATTCCATATTTCAATGTATGAACAATGAAATGTATTTAATTGTCATTTGTACAAAATTCGATATAAACATGATAAATGTCGGTAGAGTGCCTAGTACCTATAATACGTCCTACCTATTAGAGTAAATAGTTTGTTTAGTGACATTACTGTCTTACTTATGATATATATTTATATATACAATTAACTACTTATTCAAACTGCGTTGATAATGCTTAACGTTTTAAACAAATATCAGAGATACTAAATTTAGTTGGAATAAATATGTATTTACATACATAACGTATTTTATATAGAAATGTCGATGTGTCATGCTTATGCAGTCATGTATACCTAAGCAATTAAAAACAGAATAAATAAAATTTGTCGTATTTTGTATGATGTTTTTTTATTTTTTGTACAATTTTTTATAGACAATAGACTGTAATGTATAGACATAATACAATCTTTTAACCTTGTTTAAGGTTTTGAAAATATTTTTAGTTGATTTAGAAAAGTGAACAAACGATTATATTTGTTCACGATTTATGTCCATGTAGTGATGCAATCGTAAATATAATATTTTGTTAATACCTAGCTGGTAAGCTTGGTATTTTGATAAATTAAGTAGGTTGAATCTATTGAATGCAAAGATATGCGAAACAATCTACATTCTACTGTCTCTACGATATGACTTTTATAATATTTTATATAGATTTGTTCTTTGTTCTTTAAAATTAATTTTCGTGTTTAGTATACATTTCCAAAAATTGAAAAATAACATTTATGTGATTAATAGTTTTGAAACCAAAATAAAAATACAAAAAATTGAAAAATTATGTAGCAATTTTCAATGAAAAGCTTTGGTACCTAATTTCATACTATAAATAACACGACTAATAATATGTTTATTGTTTCCACGAAAAATCGATGATATTATAAAACAACTGAAAACGTACGCTGTGTATTTACAACACTAATCAGTATAATATCACTATGGTTATAAATTATATGCCAATTATGGTAATTAACGTTTTACAGATTCACATTAAAAATGCATATTGTAATATAAATACACATGTATGTATAGTACAGTTACATGGTATAACATACGTTTTAAACTTTAAACACGTTTTATTGCGTACCTATATTTTTCGATAATGGATTTGTAGACAACGTGTTAATTTATTTTGTAATTATTCATTTATGTATACAATATACATACCTATAGTACATACGTAGGTGTAAACAAAATTGAAAATTACCGAGTAGAGTTGATTAGTTGTAGCGTTTGCGTGCGACTAAAACACAATGGTTATTCATATTACACACAATAGTTGAATAAAAGCATATTATGGAATATACCCGAATACCTCTAGGTACCCACTTCGAGTATAATATATAGGTAGGTACTAGGTACTGCGATGTTTCCTCGTTGTTCGATTAAGTATAATCTGTATTCAGTTTAATTATATCATAAAAGTTGCTAAATTTATTTCGATAAATACTTGCCTGATTAATTGATCAGGTGTACCTAAGTATAAAATAATAGGTATATCCTTTATGTAAACTTGGAAACTGTTATATTTTTTAAATTAAAAAAATCTAGTGAAGCCCAGCTGTTGTCTTAAATAGCTATAGTGAGTTGGTCACTGTAATGGATATTTGTGTTATTATGTATTTCCCGATTATTTTTAAAAGTACACTGAATTTTTACTTTGAACTCCCTTTAATACTATAAAAAGTGTCTTCGAAACACATTATTGTAAAACCAATACATTTATCGCTCTGCTCATAATCTAATAACTTAAAAAGGAGAGTATTTTTATTTACACGGCATTCAAGAGAAAAATTCTAGTTGTACCAAGCTTATGAGTATATAATATTAATAATATTTTATTAGGTAAGTACTTTTAAATTTAATATTTACTTTGAGTATCTGTACTTTAACTAAAGTACAATAAACTTATACCCCGAGAGGTGAGAGGAAATTAATATATAGGTAGCAATAAACCAATAACTTATAATTAAAATATAATAATTAAATTCATATTATCACATAATAAATTTTATTCAATTGTATATTTATTACTTAACATTATAAATTATAATTATTCATTGCAGTTATATAACTTAAAAGTATAATATTATGTAATAAAAACATAGTGTATAAGCAAATACCTACAGGCTACTATAACTGCAGAACATGAACATTTCAATTGATTTAGCTTTTGAAATATTTGTTTAAATTGTTTATATTTACTTTAGGTTAACAGTCACACCATAATATGATAGTTAGAAGGAATTTAGATAAATGTATTAATGTGTTTGCTTATGTCGGAATGTCACATAATTTAAAAATATTGCTAAACTATGTAAAATATAATGTAGTATATGATATACCTATCCCTGTTATAAAAGTTCAATTTGATTTAACTGTATAGTTAAATTAGCAAAGAATAACGTTGGTATTCATTGCAATTAATATTAAAAGTTAGCAACAATATTATTTAACCGCTTTACACTTTCTATTTCGATAACTTAAAACATTTTTTTTTTAAGCGAGAGAATATTTAGGAGGATATTGGATCTATACTTGGATCATTTTTACAAATTCTTCTTAATGTAATTGGATTAATATTAATTACAAACATTTTCAAATCAACATGGCTTTAATATCTTCGAAATTAATTTTATGGATCTATTATTATTAAACCTTAGAACACAAAGTTAAATAGCTCAAATAGTACTCATTTGAATTTTAGTCAACATTTTTGAAAAATTATCTACTAAATAATTTAAAATTGAAAAGGACATTCTCATTTATTTTGAAAAACAGAAGTTTGTAACTCCACAGAACATTTCTTAAGTAGGTAGTGCAAAAATCTCAAGTATTTGATATTATGGTCTAAGAGTAGGCATATTTGAAAATTCCAAAATTCAGATTTTGAATTAACTGTATTATTAAATAAAAAAGGGGTGAGCATGTTTGGTGACTCACGCTGTAGGTATATGATATATTTTTTGCTCATCTGATTTAAACTCGAATATATTTTATGTATGCGTATGACGTATGTGTTAGGTATTTGCTATATGAGAAATTATTTCTAATTGTGTAACTTAAAAAATAGAGATAGTAAATTTTTAACTGATTAAAATACCAATTTATTATTTACGGGCTGTACTATATTATATTATATATTATTCTTGTATACTATATAATATAACTAGAGACTATTAGTTCGTATTTAAGAAATTAGTAGAATTATTTACTTGTCTTATATTTATTGAATCAGCAGATATTTTAATGATGAATAGTTTTATTTACATATAACTTAAATTAATTTCCTTAGGTATTTTCAGAATGTTAAATGCTAATGTTTCTAAAACCTGAAACGTGTTTATTATAGAGATAAACGGACCATCAGATATTGAACACTTGCTTCACAACGAACAACGACCAACAAATGATTGGGCCATTCAATTTAAATGAGCCGCTAAGCTTATCAAATTTTGTGTGACTCGAAGAAGTAAGTGAGTTAAATATTTTTTTATTGGTTTTATTTTACACACTGAGCATCAACTAGTGGTTGTCACCATCGATCTAACTGTCATAAATAACGTTTCTGAACTGAAATAAAAAAATAACAAATTGTAAATACATTGTCTTGTTTTTTTGTCTACAGGTGATGAAAACTCGTAGGCAAAAAATTGTATTTATTAAACACAATGGAATTTTATTGTTAACAAATGAAATGAAATAAAAAATTCTCATTTTGTTTGAAATATTACATAATATAAATTATAACATTATGTTTATTTGATTTGTTTGTGAAATGTGTAATGTATAGATGTATAATTATTTTTTTGTCCAACATTTTTTTTGAAACTCCAATGATTTATATTGCATTTTACGTAAATGATAAAAATATGTAGGTACTATACAAATCAAATAATTAAATAAAAACCTTTAAACAGAATATGAATGTCGTGTAGGTAGGTACTCATATTACTAGTATTTCCTTTGTACGTATAGAATTAAAACAATTTTTTATTTAGATATTTCCATAAATAATATTTATTATCGTGACTATACGGGGTATTATCATTATTAATTAATACGATGCCATAATATAATTAATGTCCACATGTTAGTGAGGTTTTAGATTTTAATAGATAGCTTAATTTTCTTTAAATAATGGTTTTATTGATAGTTATCGATCAGATTAAAAATTAGTTTAAAAAACAAAGTATGTATAATAATTATTACTTAAGTACCTGTTTAGTAACAAAAAATAAAAAAATAATAATTATTCAATATTATCTTTGGCACGGAATCAATGTTATTAATAGTGTCTGTTCTATATATTATGTTCTTGACACCTAACCGCTCTTATAGGCACAGATAACTATCGGAGTATCGGACATAATAGAGCAATTTGAAATAGTAAAATTAGTTATCATAAAATAATGTTGTTGTTAGTGGCGTATTTACTGGGCATAATACAAATCCACCCCCATGGCTCTTTAAATACACCACTATTATTTTATTATAATTATTACATCATAATCTGTAAGCTAAAATCCTTGCCATCCGCCCCCTAGAAAAATACTAAATACGCCACTGGTTGTTGTATCCACTAGTATCCATATATAGCTTCTTGTTTTCGGTTCGCACATTATACGGTATTACAGATTACCTACTTTTACTATATAATATATGATATATAGATTTGTGAATAATCTAAAATTCACAATCAATATCATTGTTTTTATTTATTTTGTTTAATTGCGAAATTCAATAACTGAAAGACATACTCAGTTAATAATTTAATGGACTTATAAGCTTTATTCAAACTCCTTATCAACTATTCCGTTTACTTGATTGTATAACATATTAACGTCCACGGTAGGAAAATAGTGAAAAGTAAACAAAATAAATGATTGACAATACGAAGTTGGATTGTAAAAATATTTAAGATTTCATCTCATTGTGCTTATTGTTCTTTGTATTGTGATAGATATGATTCATATAAGTAATATAATATCCATTCGCTTGAACAAAAACTATTGATAGAAAAAAATTAATACAATGTGTATTGTATTGATATATTTATGTATAAAATATGTGGTCTTTATTAAAATGTAATATACTGATAAGTGATAAGATGTGTGTACAACACGATTTAAGATAGTAGGTTGCACATCCATTGTGATAAACTGACCTACAGATTAAATCATTAAATCAATAGTAATTTTCTATTTGCCAATAGCGTTCCAAGCGGATACAATATTCAACCATAGTACCATGGCTAAATATCATGAACTAAAATAGTATTATCTAAATATCACGGTTTTAGAAGATAAGGTCGGACATCTTCCCACCCTCCCGCCTATTACAATATTTCCGCTTAATGAGGCAAAAACATTTCCGAAGTTGCCGCAAAAGTGCTGCCGGTTAGACTTATTTTGAGGTTCAGAACAATATTTATATGGCATTCGGGGTTATTTTTATGGACTATATTATTATATTATTTTCTTCGACCATATAAACTAGTTGGTTTATAATAAACCAGCTAGTTTATATGGTCGAAGTTTATTTCAAACTTGTATAATACTATAATACCATAACCTCAAAAAAGTCTGCAGGGCAACGCTCAATTGTACAGCGGCCAAATTTTGAAATGGATTTGCCTCACTAAGCGGAATGCTGATTTTATGTATAGTTGCCCGACCTTATCTTCTAAGACCGTGCGAAATATATTATAGGCACGAACTATTACATAGGACTGGACACTCCGGGCAGGGGGAGGGTGGGACACCGGTCACAAAGTTGTACGGGTATGTACGTTTGCGACTGTGATGCTATCTAGTGACGTACTAGATTTACTACATTTCGAATTTTACTTTTATAAACATAATATTTATATATATATAGACTTATGAAATATGAAAAATTTATGAATATGTAATTAAATATGTAATTTATAATTACTTATTATATTACCATGAGAATGAGACAATACTCAAGTATGTCTAATCAAAAGCAAGTTAGAAATCACGCAAAAAAAAAAAACTTTCCAAATTGGTAGCAACATAGTAACTAGTAATACGCATTCATTTATTTAGAAATAATAGTGAATATAAAAAGTTTGTCGTTGATTTGAATTTTTGTATTTTTGATCGTTTTTCAATTATCACTAGTGACTAGTCACGACTTATCACATAAAATAATTTACAACAGCACAGTATAAAAAAATGCCACCAGAGAGCAGCTACATAGCGAACGTACGACCACCGTACAACTTTGCAGCCACCTTATTTTATACAGTGTCCAGTCCTATGTAGTAGTTCGTGGTTGCCACAATATAAAGGCATGATAACTGATGGATGGACAACCTTACTATCTTAAATCGTTGTGTACAACAACGTGACTTTTCTATGTCAAAATTATATAATAGTATTTTGGACAATCTTTATTCACTCATTCTCTCGGGGAAATAAAATTCTATTTTATTTGAATAGCTTCGATATTTGGTCATATCGAGGAGGGTCAACTGTTTCTGCAGTTAACCACATCCCAGCACAAACCTTTTCTTGCATATATAAATGGAATTCCGTATATGTATTAGGTGTAATATATTTATATGCGTGCGTAAGGTACGTACCAAAGTTTATTACCACATTCGACGTATAAGCTATATTATAAATATTGGTTTTTTTTCAAATCCCGGATTACTGATCGCTGGCCGCCAAGGCCGGGATCACTTTGTAAGGGTTCAGTATACACTTTGGGTCCATGGTATTTTTCAGACTCCGCATAAGGTCGATGGCCGACTTACTCTTCGTTTGCTCCAGGAATTGCGTTTTTGCCAAACCGATCCCGTGCTCGGCGCTGACACTTCCGCGGTACTTGGACGTCCACTTGTAAATGAACGGCTCGATCATGCGAGCCAGTTCTTCGTTTCTTTGTGATGTTACCACGTTTAGATGCAAATTACCGTCACCTGTAAGACGACACACACAATGAACAATAGGCATATGATATGTGTCTGGGAATACAATATTTAAAAAGATTGTTTTTATTAATTTAGTAAAAATGTTTAAAATAAACATATTTACATTCCCTTTCTGTATTTTTGCCATTACCGATTTCTTCTGAAGGTAGGTATATAGGTAACTGACCGCTGATGGGCGTAGGTATATGCATAGGTATATGCGTAGGTATATGCGTAACCGCGGCCTGAGGGCGTACCGTGTTATTATAATAATATATAGATGTAGGTATGATATAAATAAATTATATACATTGTGATACACCGCGGTCACGCCGGATTGGCGAATAATTACTGAAAAGTCGATAAGAATATTAAATTACGCACCTCTGTCTCGCCGACGGAGACGATTATAATACAACTATATTAAACATGATGAGAAAAAATGGCGGGCTGCGGTCGGCCTATGGTGTACACGAGTGTCAAGTAGCCATTTCAAAAACCGATAATGTACGTACTAAAAAAAATTTATTAATATTAAGATTTTAAGTTTCATGATAACATATCATTTTCTTAACTTTGTCTTGAAATAAAATTCCAAGACTTATTCTCCTGCTAAAAATAAATTAAAATTAATCTTTTTCAAAACTTATCATTTATTATCTCTATACTTACTTCGGATTTGGCGGGTTTTTATTTTTTAAACTGATTAAGTACACGTTTAATTTCAAAAGTTTATTATTTGCAGTGATAAACATTATAATATAACAGAACCTACCTAATACCGATTGCTCAATCAAAACTTTTTATCAATACATATTATCTCCTACATAATAGCTTTTCATATAAAACCTTTATTATAACAAATTCTCAATTATTTAACATAAAGTAGTAAATAATGTTCATTTAATAAACGAAAATATGAAAATATTGTTGATAAGTGATAACAAAAGACGCTATGGACTGTTGTTAATTAGTGAAAACAAATAATAATTGTTAGATAATTTGTTGTTTCAGCAATAACTAACTTAATACCAAAACTCATTTAGGTATTTGAGTAAAAAAAACTACCTAATCATACGAAATAATTTTACATAAATAATTATGTTTGGTTTAAATAGTTGTTACTTGTTGATGTAAAATACAGTTTAGGCAATAAAAAGAAATTGTATGTTATATTCAAAATTGTTGTAGACATTTAAAATTATTTTTTGTTTTCCAACGTTAAAAAAAAATGTTAGACCATAATATTATTTATGCAGTGGAATACATTGCACTCATGGAGGGAATCCACATTGCCATTCAATTGCCTGATTCTACTGTTAACATTTGTACAGATTAGCTCAGTTCTCTTAATAATCTTAAGTATAACTTGCACTCGAGCACCCTAGAAATTAATATAAGTAACATCATTGCAAAAGCTAACAAGAGCATACGGCTAATATGGACACCAGACAATTGTGGTATTAACGACAATGAGAAAGCTGACAAAGTAGCTCGAGAAATCCAGTATAGTCTTCTCACTTATTTACATCCATAGTGTATTGTACCTACCAATTTATGGAAATCCAAATGGCGGTGTATATCAAATAAAAACTCAGAGAAATCAAAAATACTACCACATACTGGCCTAAGACTTATTCATTCAATCGTAAAGATGAAGTAATTATAAACAGACTACGTATAGATCACTCAAAACTATCCCATAGTCATCTAAAGTGCAGAGAAGAGCCAATACTGTGTTAAACGGGTGGAGAACCTATTACAGTCGGGTACCTTTTTGTATACGGTTGAAACCATATGGGAACTAGAAAATCCTAGGAATTTCTGACAACCTCTTTGAAGTCTTCAGCCATCAGAGACAACATCAAAACAACAATCTTATTTTTCAAACATATTATATGTACAACATAATCTAGGAAAACCATTGTATTCAACCATATATTTACTCTGTTATAGCAGAGTTATTATAGCAATAATATATTTAATATTGTGTAAGCTATAATAGCCCAAGTTGTTGAAGTTATACCAAGAATATATAACAAACAATTTTAAATAATTAGATGTTTAAATAACCTACTCCAATCATATTATGTCATGTAATATTGTTATGTATACTACAGTATATATGTACCGGTGAACTTCCGGGACGAAATAAAACAACAGTGCTGAAGTCGGATGGTACCATGGACCGACATGTTTTGTAACTTAAATTCTCGATGATTATTGATAATTAAAAAAAATATAATTTATTATTAAGGCAAATAATTGTTTAACGTTGTAAAGCTCCTTAGAAGTATCCTATCCTCTGAAGTACTATATATTTATGACTCTTACTTTTTGTAATCTACAGGCCCTTAATAGTTGTTCATCCAACTATCCAAGACCAAAAATTGTCTGTTCTCAGGAAAAAACAAACATTAAATAATTCACGCCCGTGAAAGTCTGGTGTACACACTACGTAGTGTGGTTGACTTATAATTCATTATATCTATATTATGTTGTTTGGGTGGATGAAATTAAACAAGTTTATCTGTTTAAGCTTCAGTCGGTGACCCCGTTGACATTTGTCCGTATTACTGCAATTTCATGGGGTGGAGTTGGGGAGGTACCTATGACGTGAAAGCTCACGTAAACTCGGTGGGTATTGTTATACAGGGTTTTAGAATTGCCATCATAAGATCCAAGTCAAATATATGACTAACCTAGTTTCAGTATAGTTTACACGCACTGTTGGTTTATCATCCACGTGCGGTTCCATTTGTTCACCAAAAACCGGAAAATATCATGACTAACGTCAATTTTTGTGACCGATTGTGCAGTGGTTGTATTATAATATAAACATTGAAAACCGTAACTTTTAACATGGCGGTAAATGGTAATATGGTAGGTATACCTATAGAATATAAATCAATACATTTATGTCAATATATTCATTATATCGTTTTATTTCCCACTATTATATTGCTTAGAATTTTTGATTTATATAATATATTATAAAGGTACAATAGCCTATAATTATTAGTTTCAAGGGTACACATTACACACATATAGCATACATAAAATCCACGGCGCCCAGTATTATCAGGGACATAAAAAAAATGTTTTAAGGAGTCATTCATAAATAAATTATTTTGTTTAAACTAGAACCTACAACCTAACTACCAATTTGTTTGTGTAGATCGTATTCTTCAAAACTTGATTTTCACTAAGAAGTTATGACCTATGTACTTGTCCACATGCGGTAGAATTAAATTAATTTATTATAATCAATTACTTATTTAATAGTTTTGTTCGTCCTTAATTACCCAGATATATATATATATATATTATATATAC
>NC_042494.1:6636033-6637039 GCF_005508785.2 Acyrthosiphon pisum
GAGTGGAACGATGAATGTATTGATTTACAATGATGTGTCTCTTTTTTTTTTTGTGTCTGTGTACACGATAAGTAGTCGAAATAATGCTACGATTTTCAACTTCAGTATCTTTTTCGATCAGAAAGTGAATATCGTTGGTGCATTGAGAAGGTAAAAATTTCCCAGTAGTTTTCAAAAGCGCCGGGAAAAACAAAAGAAAAATTAAGGAAAAACGGAAATTTTTACGCAAAATCGATTTTTCACAAAATTGAATTTGGTTTTTGGTGTAACTTTAAAAAAAATGACCGTAGATACATGAAATTTTGACTAAATGTTTATCTTAGCATTTTCTATACACGGTAAAATTTTGAAAATATTTTGATTTATTTTGAGCTCTTTACGGACATTTTCATTTTCCATTTTTTTTTAGTTTTTTTTCTAAAAATATCAATAAAATTTTATTTGTTGGATAAAAAAGCTTGAAAATTTAATAGAAGGCTCCTAGTATATTGTTTCAAAAGCAGATGAAAAATATTAAAAATCGTTATTCACAGTTTTTTTTTATAAGCATTAAAAGTTCAAAAAATGACAAAATATGGAAAAATCACGAAAATTTGCAAATTATTTCGAGTTAGAAATTCATAAAAATTTTTCTTTTTAAATCTAAGATATGAAAATGTAATACAAGATTCCTTATAAGATTATCTACCTTTATCAAACAAAAATTATCTATAAGAAAGTCAAATTAAATTTTTATGATCGTTTGAAATTCAAATTTTTACAACATTGGATATTCACTCGATTTCTCATGTAGCGATTTCCTTATCTTGTTGTAATTAAAAAACGAATGACTGTAGATACTTGAAAATTTAACTGAATGTTTATATCAGCATTTCCTATATACGATAAAATTTTGAAAATAATTTCACTCTTTTTGAGCTGTTTACGGACATTGTCAGTTTTAAATTTTTTTATTTTTTTTTTCTATAAATATCAATAAAGTTTTATCTGTTGGGTCAAAAAGTGT
>NC_042494.1:6637089-6643082 GCF_005508785.2 Acyrthosiphon pisum
ACACACACACACACACACATTATTTTATTATGATGATGATATGCACACACATATACAACAGACAATATAGGTACACACAATTTAACGGCCCGTTGAATTATTATTGTTGTTATTATTAAACATTCATTATTTACTCGTCGTATACCCAACCCCACTTTCTGTAGTTCTGTTGAAGTTAATTCGACACAAAAGATATACGGTTTCGTCGATGCGTATCGCACACATAATTATTCTTATTACTATGCGATTATTATTTATTATTGGTCCGTGCGTAGGCACGCAAGTTTGCCCTGTATATTATACTATAATTAAAATGTATTATTATCATCATCATCATTAAATGTTAGGTAACCGAGTAGTATTATGCGATACACTGCAGATACGTCTTTACGCCATTCTTTACACGTAATAGTATTATTAAATCATTTATTTATGATTATATTATTAATATTATTATTTTTATAATAGACGGTAAGTCCGCTGTTAATAAATACCGCCCGCACGGTTTGCCAATATAATTGGTATAGCTAACGATAATCTAGTTTATTATAGGTTATTTTAAGTTTAACCACGGTTAGATCTAGTAGATAATCGTGGATAAACTAGATTAAACAATATTACTGTTATTATTGTTATTCTCTGAAGATTAGAACGCGCTTATTGACATTAAACTTTATTGCAGTCTCCGCGCACACAGTGCAGTGTGGCGGGGGCCGCTGTTTACCAGTAGTGTATGTAAATTTTCCCTCTCAGCCGTACCTAATCTAGTGTGTGGTTAACAATGTATTTTTATACACCAAACATTGGTATACATATAGAATTATGTGCACGTGTGTGTGTGGCCTAAAATTATTAATGTATTCGTTGGTACGTTGTTTCATATTTTTTCCAAACGGCTCGCATTAGCATAATATTCAAATCAAGTATTTATTTTTCGGTACTTAGGCGAGATTATTATTATAATATTATAATATATTATGTAGGTACGTATAGAGTAGGTGTATGTATACCCGCGGTGTTGTGTTTTTTCACGATCGAATAATTATTATAATAGTATAATGACGCGTCGTGCGACAAAGAGCAACAAACGGCAGAGGCGCGTGTTTTTGTTTTTCGTTTAAAAAACAGTTTTTATTTGTTCCCCTCTTCCATGCAGGGTGTTCGTCAACCATGAAAATTTTGACATACGGTGGCCGACGACGACATAAAACTGTCAGGCGCGCGCGAGATCACATGTGTTTGTGTGTGTGTGTGTGTGTGTGTGAGCATCGAAAACGCGTTCCACAACTGTTTATGGTTAAACGCGACCTTAAAACAACTGTTTGTCCGTCCGACCGTGAACGACTAGGACGACGACGTCGGCGGTGACGCGTTCTCTGATGGGGGAGAATGAGAGGAGGAGGCTCTGCAACGTAGTGTTTGGGGGAGACGAGGAGGAGGAAATGTTTAGTGTAATTGAACCGGTCCGTGGAATGTCTACAGTGAAATTTATATCGTACAATATAATATTTAATGTTCGTGTGTGATTTTTACACATACACGCACACACACACAGCATGGGACTCCACAAACACACACGCCGTCGACGACTACTTCTACAGTACTACCTGACGAACCTATTATAACGCATTACGATTTTGCACGACCAGCAGCAGCAGATGCTCGTTTTCGCGTATACGGAGAAATACAATAAAATCGATTCCGAGTGCTCTTCTGTTGTGCTCTTCCCTTTTTTTCCTATATTTTTTTCCCTGCACGTTTCCCATTATGTATGTACATAATATTATTCAGGTTATAAACAGCGGGCGGCGGCGGCCATGCCGGTTGTTTATCGAGGGTAAAAATCGTGTTTATCCGTTCAGTTTCACAGCCCAATGCACCCGGAGGAGATTATGTCCGACGTTATTATTATAACTCCGTGGACCGTAGTACAGGGAGAGAGAGAGATAGAGAGAGAGCACGTCGGGAGAAGGCCAAAAGGGAAACGTGATAATGTGCCTAATGAGATATATGTATAATATATACATAGTTTTTTTTTACAAAGTTTTTTTTATTATGTGCAACTGTTTTGTTTATACTGAATATAAAAAAATACGTATAATAATAATAATAATAAACTAACGACTAAAAATATAAACCTCGGCGTGCGGTGTCGGTTTGTGTGTGTGTGTATGTGTGTGTGTGTGTGTGTGTGTGTGTGTGTGTGTGTGTGTGTGTGTGTGTGTGTGTGTGTGTGTGTGTGTGTGTGTTGTATTACTATTATTATATGGGAGACCGCCAGATTCTAATTTCTCGTTGCGTGTGAATCTCCTAGTCTACTACTACTACAGAGGTGCAGAATGTTGCCACGTAATTAATTAACTACGCAACGACACGATGTACGCGCATATACACGTCATTATAAATAGCTTCTTATTTTAGATTGTATTATGAGCTTAGCGAGGAGCTATATTATTGGATTTACAATGATGTTTTTTTTATGTTAAATTTAGTATGTGTGTATTCAGCACTGTAATAATATGTCCGCTCGAAGTGTGTTTAATATAATATTATACACTTATTATTATTATATATTCCGGTCGAAGGAGTGCATTTTGTTTAATGATATATAATGGACGCGTCCAAAACGTTTATATTCTTATCGGATGGGCTTTCCCAACACACCTCTTCCTATATAATTTACATATTATATCATAAAGAATTATTTTTTTATTCGTATCATAATCCGTGCAATATAACGTACATAAATATTAAAATATTGTAATAATAACCAAACGAAGACTGCCCACTATAATAATTTATGCAGTTGTATTAGTTGTTGTAGTTGGTTACCAAAATTAAGAAAAAATATCTACATGACGTACTGAATAAGTATATTATAGCCTTTAATACGAACAAAACATAACTAATTGTTTTTGGTTGTTTTTTTCACGGGATATGCAATTAATTATGAGGGGAGGAATTTAGTGCGACTTTGACTAGAGAAACACTATACCAATTTCTATAACTTGATATTTGATTTAAAAATACATAGTACCTATTACACTATCATGTAAAAAAAACACGTCCGACATTAATAATGTTGTTTACATAAATACACCACAGCGCAGTAATTAATACCATGGACTGTGGAGTATTTTTGTATACTCGAAATCTTTTTAATATTAATTATTTACTCATGTTTATATTGTATCGTCTGGTGACATAACTACATCATTGTATCACTTTTGAACACAATATTATATACAATTATAAGCCAAATAGCTAGGTGATTTGGACTAAAAATATTTTAGGCTATATTATTTATGGATAATAAACAAAAATAACCTACTACGTTTTTTATGAGATTGTTACTAATCATTGTAATTAAAATTACAATTTTCTTTCTAATAGCGGTATCGATAAAATAAAACAAAAAATCTTATAGTTAGGTATCCACAGACATTATATGGTGATGAGTATAGATATACCTATTGTACATGATCATATAGTATTGGTTTTCTGTACAAGATTGTTATTTAAATCCTTTCAAGACTAAAGATTTAAGTATTTAACGGTTGGTTAGATATTTAAAAATAACGAAATTTACATCAACGAAATCCTCTAGGCGATCAACACACCATAATAGTAATAACATGACTGTGCATTTTCTTGACAGCGTTTGTATACGCGCGATGTATAATAATATATATTGTATATTAAGTGAGCATCTCGACTGTCAAGTGTGTTGGAAAATAATCGTCGGCCGATGTGTTGGATCGGATTCAAGAAAACAACCCGGTGTGGCGGTGTTGTTATATATACATTGTTGCACTGCCGGCGCGATTATAAATCTAGAAATCTATTTTTTGACGCCGTCGTCATTTGCCACACGTAAACTGTATAATATAATATATTATTTAAATATTATGTAGATATCTACATATACAAAACGTAATGAAAAAAAATAATAATATGCACCTTTCGTTGTTAGTACGCCGGCTCATCCGAAACATAAAAATATTATAATAATATATTGGTGGGTACTACGCCAGTGGATTAAAATATAAAATTAACGACTTGGCAAAACGGTACCCACCGCGGCGAACAACGGAAAACTCGCAATATCACAGCCTCAATGATATAATATTTATTATTATTATCAAACAACATAACAAAGGCATGTGTTTGTGTGTAATGACTGTGAATATGAAGCCCGCGAGTCGTGTGGGCGCAATTATAAAATTATAATACTGCAAATCGTGGATAAATTATCAAGACTTTATATAATATATTATAGTGAGCTATTTAATATATAGCGATAGTACCGATATAGACATATTTATAGACATACATAGTGTGTATATTATAGGTACTATATTATTGTTATTATACGCACACGACACACACATTAAATAAAGTGATTGTAGTGATCATTATATAGTGATCTAATAGGGTCATGTGTGATCGATTATGGTCGGTTTAGAGTCTAGACCATACCTAGGCTATAGACACTAAGAATGCAGAGTACCTATATCCTCTAATAGTATCAACAAATATGCCGTCCTCTCATAATATAACAACAACAACACTTTTCAGACCAAAATCAAGCGAGAGAGTGTTTACAACATGAACATCACGTAACAGCCAATTGTCAAAAAATTAAATCGAGGCTTGGATTTTTGGGGTTACTAAAGTACCCACTAAGCATCCTTCAATGATGCGCGCAAGATGCAAGATAATATATTACCTATTATTATTGTTATAACACGTGAACACGTAGACTCCCTCTCACAGCTCTGACCGGAGGGGTTACTTTCCGGTTGAAAATTTAGAAACCTTGACACGCACAGCTATATATTTATATATAATATAATATATACCTACACCCACGTGGCGTATGTGCAGCAGTTTGTATTTGTCAGCCGCGTGTTATATTTGTCTATATTATATAATAATATAATGAACCCTTTCAGACTTTCGGTGCTACGAGAAAAAAAAATAAAACCGTTTCCGGCGCGTACAAAAAAAAAAAGTATTAAAAAATAAAAAATGTAGTGTCGGGTTAGGTTAGGGGGCGGCAATGCGGCGGCGTCAGCGAGCCGAGGATGGAATACATGTTGGCGGAGGGGTGGCGAGGAAGGCAGCCATATGGGTTGCTGTCGACAAATATTTGCCGACACTCGAAGGGTATTGTAAATTTAAACCCGTTTTGTGTTCCACCCGCTCGCGCACACGGAACACGTGTGTGTGCGTGTATGTGTGAGTAAACGTTTCCACGCGCTTATATATACAGACACATATTATTATATATATTATAATTATATATATAAACTCGTATGTAAAATGTATATCATATTATATATGCGTACGCCATACACACCACAACCTCGGCCAATAATGATATTTATTTTATTATTACTATTATTGTGTGTACACATAAATGCAGATTATCGGTTGGCGGGCGGGCGGGCGAGTGCGTGCGTGCGTGCGCGGCGCGTGTAAACAAGGCTGTCGTCGGTCGCGTTCGCCCTTCGCCTGCCGTCGCCGTCGTCTCCGTCGTCGGCCGATCGACTCTACCCACTATAATATAAATACTACTGCGACAAGAAACAAAACAAAAATACATAATATATTATAATAAATGTATACAGAAACACGATAAAACGTAAAAAAAATAAAATAAAAACCGGTAAATGGAATGCGGTCGGAACGCGATATCCGACCGGAATGAAAATGTAATTTTTTTCGGTCCGCCTGTGTGTATATATAGGGAAAAATAGGATATTATTAACTCCCCGGGTTATTGGTGAAATTAAAGGGCGCATTAAGCGAACGTGATCGGAATTCGCAGGGTCGATTCAGCGCGTATGCGTCTCACGTTCTCGAGCGTATATGCAAATCCGGACGTGCCGTGCGCGCACGCACTGAACGGCGCTCGGGAGTGTCGGGGATCTCCGCTGCATCAAGATGGTCGGCAAGTGGGGTTACCCGTGTGATCCGGCACAGGGGAA
>NC_042494.1:6643182-6668424 GCF_005508785.2 Acyrthosiphon pisum
CACATTCAGTCTTTCCTTCGTTTGACTAACAATATAGTGACAATACAGAAATATACATTCAAACAAACATGGGTTCCATAACTCCTCTGGTAAGTACAATTTTTCTCATTATATTTTATATACTTACTTACTCTTTGAAATACAGTAATTTCATATTCGAACGTGAATTTCCTATACTTTTTATAATTTTTATTCTCTACACACCATACTTTTAAAAATATTGCCATATACATGTATCGTATACGCATGTCGCCGTTCTTTTTCTATGACTATACCGTAGTATATGAGGTACATACATTGAAGGAAATTTTTTACGAGTTAAATCGCACTTTTAAGTGAATATACCGCGCCGCAACTTGTACATCCGATGGCGGTACCTTGTATATAAAAACAGTGTGTTCGTAATATATATTATATAGGTACATGTAAACGCCGTTTGGGTTTTTATTACAATTCCAATAAATTTTTATTAGTCTGCGACCGTAAAAACCCGCTCCCGTATTCTCCCGACGACGACCCACAGCGTGGACGGCGTTCCGTGTAAACAACCAAGTTTTTTGCTCTTATTTTTTTCCGTTCAGCGTCCCATAAAAACCTCCTAGGGTGAACGACGTATAAACTCAGTATAAGGGACGCGCCGCTTCGTTACGGATCGTAAAGTACTGGCGGTCTACGTCGCGATCGTAAAAAGAAAAGAAAAGAGAAAAAACCGTGCGCACACACACACACACCGATAACACGTGTATACGTGATATACGTGTGGCAGAGAAAAAGTACAAAACTAGTCGTAAAGTTTTATGAAACATAAGTAGAGTTGGCTTTTTAATGTTTTTCAAATAATTTGTTCGAGGTTTTACGGCTTTTCGGCAGTGGATTTTTATTGCTGCAGCTAACTTCCCCGAACAACCACCTCACGCAAAACCACCACCACCACCGCCACTTGGTGATTCGCGTATACGTTCTTTAACCGCTACCGACAAACCACACACACACATATTACCCGGAAACGACTGCAAGATGACACGTATATTTAATATATCTAATAAAAATACACCGTTTAAAAATGTTTTACAGATAACTATCGCGTGTTTGGTCGGCTTGACGTCTTTTGGTGCGGCCAAATTGAGCGATAACGAAGTAGCAGAAGGGTAAGATTCGTCGATTGCGGTACACTATTTATATATTATAATGTTGTTAACCGCACACGCATTCGTGTATGCCGTACAACATATTATACGTGTTTAACCGTCACATAGTGTTATATTAATTGTACCACGCTCGTCGTGTGTATAGGTAATAATAATAAGTTTAATTTTTTTCGTCTGTGTAATATTATATATAGAGTCATAAAGCACACGCATTACCATACCGGTGACGTGGAACACGCGCACAAACATGACGGTGAGGCACATCACGAGCACCACCACAAGGGAAGCGCCGAGCACGCCCATCACCATGGCGGAGAATTCGGTCACGGACATCAACACGGTGGCGAATTCGGACACGGGCATCAACATCACGGTAGCGCAGATCACAAGCACCACCACGGTGGTGAGTTCGGTCACGGACACAAGCATCACGGAAGCGCGGAACATAAACATCACCACGGTGGCGAGTTCGGACACGGACACCACCACGGCGGCAAATTCGGCCACGGACACGAACACCACGGAAGCGCTGCACACAAGCATCAACATCACGGCAGCGCCGCGCACAAGCACCACCATGGCGGAGAATTCGGACACGGACACGAACACCACGGAAGCGCCGAACACAAGCACCATCATGGCGGAGACTTCGGACACGGACACCACCACGGTGGCGAGTTCGGACACGGGCATCAACACCACGGTAGCGCAGATCACAAACATCACCACGGCGGAGAATTCGGACACGGACACCACCATGGTGGCAAATTCGGACACGGACACGAGCACCACGGAAGCGCCGCGCACAAACATCATCACGGAGGAGAGTTCGGTCATGGACACGAACACCACGGAAGCGCCGCACACAAACATCACCACGGCGGTGACTTCGGACACGGCCACCATCACGGCGGCAAATTCGGCCACGGACACGAACACCACGGAAGCGCTGCACACAAGCATCAACACCACGGAAGCGCTGCACACAAACACCATCACGGCGGTGAATTCGGACACGGACACGAACACCACGGAAGCGCCGAGCATGCTCATCACCACGGAGGCGAATTCGGACATGGACACCACCACGGCGGCAAGTTCGGTCACGGGCATCAACACCACGGTAGCGCAGATCACAAGCACCATCATGGAGGCAAGTTCGGACACGGACACAAGCACGGTGGTAGCGCCGAACACGCTCACCAACACCACGGCAAGGCTGCTCACGGCCATCACCACGCTGGTCACTCCAAACATCACCACAAGCACACCGTCTAATATCACGTCACTCACCCCCCCGACGGCCGCAATCACTAGTTGCACCATATCGTCGTATTAACGACTCCGCAAGGACGAAAGTGACGAAGTCGGCACTCGTCTTTAACCCCTGCCCCCATCATCCAACCCGCTGCATTTGGTATTGACGTTATGAATATGGTAAAGGTTAACGGGTTCTTCGATTACTTGTTTCCAAAATGGCCTATCTCCGTCTCATCTTATCTTATATTTCCAATCTCACTTTAACTCTCTTTCACTGATATCCCTTTCACTTATATATATTCGTCTCCCTATTTCGTCGGCGGCGTCGGATGTTTCCGCTGTTGTCTATTATTACTACTATCTCCGCCGTCAGTGTTGCTGTTGATGTTACTGCAAGTACCTTCTATACACTAATTTCGGTATTCCTAAATACAGAAATGTATGAACTGTCGTTACTACTTGTATAACTTATATATTTGTTCTGTGATAATTTTAAGTGCTCATTTTTAATGATTTATTGTTATTGCTACTTACCGTTGTAATTGGGTCTTTTTATACGTATATATTAGTACTATTCTATAATAATATGTTATTTCAGTTTAGGATAGACTAATCAAAATTGGCGGTGTAGCTTCCGGTTTCTTACTGTTATATTATATAAGCATTGTATTTTATCGTATAGGTATCTACATATTTACGTATACAATATTGTAATGTTTTATTATTGTTACCAATGTCAAGTTGTTTTGTTATATTAAAATGTTATTATTGGTTATATGAATTGTTGTTGTTCTTGTCAACTGCTGTGAATCTCGGATCGCGCTCGGTCGATACATTAACTCGTCTACTATAATACTAAATCCATCTCTCTATCAATACGTCTATATTATACTGTAGCAACGTCATAATAATAATATATAATAAATAATAACATTATATTATATTGTAATGCATGCCCAATTATAGCGCCTTTATCACGTGACGGTGATAAAAAAAACAATGTATAATATATAACATATATACGTGTAAAAACGTATTTATCCGTATCATTGTACATAAACACTCGCGCATTTCACCGAAGTCATTATAATAATACTATATAATATAATATGTATTTGTAAACCACCACAGTAAGTCATAAAAACATAGCTTTATGTAACTGCAGTGGCTGGTACCTATATATATATAACGCCTGAAAGACTAAATAGTGTTTATCTTTCCACGTACAACATGAATACTCCGTCGATATAATATGACACTACAACGCTGCATTAACCCAATGATAACACGATGTGGGGTTATTGGACCGTTTAGCCTTATATTGCTGCACAAAATTGTCGTCCGTAATTCCCGTGTCGAATAATGATTTTCCACGTTTTTTCCTTCAGACTCCCTAGTGTGTTGCACGCACGTAACCCGCCCAATTGTATCTTATGAAATCCAACATAATAATATAATATACTATTATATCTAAACATGCGCGCCTCACGCTCAGGTGTACCTATCGTTCACATTTAGATCACATAATAATAAAACGACTAATGTAGATTTGTTTTTTTTCTTGTGATTTACAGGGCCCACCACAGCCGGGTCAGCCGTTCAAGTTTACTATTGGCGAATCATGTGACCGGATCAAGGAAGAGTTCAATTTCCTGCAAGCTCAGTACCACACGTAAGTGTTATGATATAAGTTCCACTTTTGTACAGATCTACATTACAATATACAACAAGGACAATATTCTTTACAGTACAAAACATTTATAATATCTAGGAAATGTTTTAAAAGACAATTTCAATTTACATTCACGTATATAATATTAGGTACCTATATCTGCCCCTGACAAAAATCTCGTATATTGGATATACCTGTTTCCTATGTTGTTTCGTGTAGGCATATAATAATATAATGTCATTATTGTTCGGATATTAATTATGGTGGTGAGGGGGGGGGTGGGGATGACCGATATTCGGTATACAATGTATATTTTCATCGGCGTACCCACGACGTATATACCTACGGATAATCGAGTTCCACACGTATATGTATCACGTACGGTTTGGTTTTCAGCCTGAAAATGGAATGCGAAAAATTGGCCAGCGAGAAAATCGAAATACAAAGGCATTACGTAATGGTGAGTGAGCGTGAAGGTCCCAGACAATTAATTATGTAGCATGAACAACCGCTGTACGCAATGCTTAAGAGCCATTGATATTGTCGTCGGCATTAACAACTACAACAACCACCCCTTAATGCCTGTGAAGTCCCTCGAAATATTCTTGTTATCAAGGCGTCATAGGCACACACCAATTAAATAATGACATATAATACAATTCATATTTTTGCCTTTCGTTTTTTTCAAATATTTGTTCATATCATCCTTATTCGTATACGGGTTGATCTGTTCGAAAAGCAACATTCATTTTCCAAGTTGATTTTTGTGATTTTGAAAAATAAAATTTTACGTTTGAAATAGGCCTTAACTAGAAAAATTTTTTTTGTCATAGTAGTTTCTTAGGTTTTATTTTAAAAAAATACATAAATCGGAGCAGGATACTATGTTCATAAATATCGAAAATAATGTGTAGTCTTTTATTAAAAATGTTGTGGTCAACTTTTAGCTTAAACAAATAACTAACTATTTTTTCTTTATTTATTATTCACACCTCAAATTTTTTTTTGGAAAGTATATTATAATATCCTGTTTCTGATTATGAAATTAAAAATATAGATTATTCCTAAAAACCTAAAATATAACACAATCATAAAAAATGGATTGTTTATAAAAATATAATGTCATAAATAGGTATAGTTACCTTGAACTTCTTATATAAATACTTATAAATTGTTTTGAAAGCCATTTAAATATATCGACTTGTATTTATATTAGTTATTATTGATTACTTTATTAGGTATTTGGGCGGTGATATGTTGTATTATTTTGGTTATACATATTAAAAAGTTTAATATTCGTTTTGATCAATAGTAATGATAATATAGGTAGTGATAATAATACCTAGTCTGTATAACACATTAATAAAAACGATTAGTACATAATAATTAAAATATTAAAAACGCCGTACTCTATGTACTAATACGTAATGCACTATGACGATACTATAAACAAAAAAATAATACTTATGTTATATGTGTGTGGTGTTTTGCGATGAGTATTATATTTTTTAAAATACATAATAATTAATATAGTTAATATAATACGAATCACTGCAGCGGTGCAACGAGGTATTTTTGTGACTATATACATAAAGAGTGCAGGCGAGAAAAGTATATAATATACAGAGAAAAAGAAACGTTTTTGGACGATGAATTCGATATTTAAATCCGAACATCCCTTATATTTGTTTTGTCTGTATTGTTTAATTTTTTGTTTTGTTTAATGTTTTTTTTTTACATTATACTAACATTGCTTGTTTATTTTTTGGGTTTGTTTTTGTTTGTCCCTCAAAACAGTACCAAAATGGAAGTTGAAAAAATCGTCCAAGAAAAAACTGAAATGCAAAGGCATTATGTGATGGTGAGTACAGATCACTATAAATAGTGTTCACCAAATGCTTATATTATTACGTAGCTTTCAGCCATTGCTTTTGCATGCGTAATTTTGTCATCGTTGTTGTTGCACGAAAACACGATTTTTTTATTACCTATACAAAAATATTATTGTACCCGGCGATGCTTGTATATTTAAAATAAAAACATTGTTTTAAGTAGACGGAATAACGCATTTGTCCACTCGATACACCGATAAGTTCACGTTATGATTACCCAAAGTGAGCTGAACTTTTCTTTGCGTAATCGAAAACTTATTTTCATTTCAAGTATATTTAACATATTATTAGCTTTGACGAGCAGTGTGTTTATTATTTATGTATCCCAAATGTTTTCTTCCTGAACAAATAGTTCAACGACTTCTAAGAGTTCGAGTAGGTAGTTTAAATGTTTAATTAAGATAATATTATGTTAAACGCTGCACATTTCTCCTCTGTATAAAATAATATAATAAATAATACGCTCTGAATTTATAAGACTTCGAGCATATTATATAATATATAGGTATGCATTGGTATACATACTTTATTTGGACGACTAAAATTCAATTATTTGGATTTTTTTTATTTACGTTTCATTGCTTCCCTCTAATGGAATATGCATCTCGAAATGTTCTTAACGATTTCTATTAATCTCTTATAAAAATTCGTGTTTACACATCATTATTATTTTATTAATAAAAAAACAATTCTTGTCATTGTAACGCTATTGTCTTTCGATTGGCTTAACGGTATTTCGAGAGCCTATGAAACGTCATTGATTGTTGATACAAATGTCGTCGAGTGTATCTGCAGTATTCTAATCAATTGTTTTTTGTTTATTTACAGTACTACGAGATGTCCTACGGCCTCAACGTGGAAATGCACAAACAGGCGAGTTTTTAATTATAAATATTATATATTTTGTCTTTTCACCTTGTGTTGTGTATGATAACGCCTAGAAATCTCAATCATTTCACCTTCCCATTACAGCCCAAGACTCCATGTTTTTTTTAATCCCGTTATGACTGCAGTGCAAATTTCTGGCAAAGGGTCGTTAAAACCGTCATCCCTCTGAATTAATATTTCGTTTTGTACAAAACGCCGGGGGAGAAATATGGAAAGGATGGACATACGTGGGGGAGAGAGCTGTTTGCTATACATATATACTGCAGCAGCAAAAGGGAGCGGAGGATTTCTCTCTTATTTTTTCACTCTACCCCTGCTGTCAGCCGCTGTAAATTCATTTCGGCGAAGTAATCGCCCGGACTGTTTTCCACCCTAGAACTTTTTTTTCAACACAACGTAATCTTCCCAATCCCTCCGGTTTTTTAACGAGTCCCCGATTAACTCGGCCGCCCAAAATATCGCAGTGCGCTCCCGTATAATAATAACAATAAGTGCCCCAGAGGTATATTTCCCGTCGTCGAAATACATTTCAGATTCTGCCACGGTGGTTAATCGGAGGGGGTGCGAAATAAAAAGAATGAAGGGCTGCAGAAAGGAGAGAGATTGCTCAACGTGACAGCGACTGTTACACCAGTGGTGTGCAATTAATCGTAGTGTATTTGGCTGCTAAACATCGCAAACTATACTTAAAGTATAATAATATATACCACTATTATTATTACGACCACTATACTACACTATTATATGATTTTCGAGTGAATTATGACCATAAATACATTTTGATGTTGTGTATATTTCAGCGTGTATATAAAAACATATACTAAATATTATATTTATTTGTCGTAGTGTGTACAGTGAGGCTGCGGTTTATACGTAAATACAATGTTGCGTATATCTATCTATACCACACTCGAGTGTTTGATATACGCGTACTTTAAGCGACGTCGTTTGGCGGCGGCCGATCGGCGTGGGTTCCCGCTGAAAGTATATATGTATATACGCATATACGATGTTTAGTGTAGATGCGGTGTGGTGCGGTGTGTACTTTACGAGTAGCTGCAATAGGAAAGTTGAAGTTGAAAAAGTAGAAAAGAAATGTATAGAGGAATGACGAGATTCGAGGGTTAAAAGAGAAAGAGGGAGCAAAAGTGCGATAGAGAAGAGAAGAGCAAAAAAAGAGGGAAAAGTATATATATATATAAAGCCCTTCTGACAAAAGGAGAGCGCAAACCGGGAAGCGGCTTATTTATATAACCAGGGTGGGGTTTTTCCTCCCTCATAGCTATTAAAACTCAGAGAGTTGGCACATATTACAAGGGTCGTTTGCGCGTTCTGCGTGCAGGGGTGGCGGCGGCTGTCCCGCACCACTCGTGTCGAGTGGCAAAGCCCGAAGGAAAACATTATACCCACGAAACACTCGAGCCTTGACGGTTTCCCGTTCTCCTCCATTCGACCCTACCCGTTCGGAGCCGCCGCCTACTGTATACAAGACCATGCACCGGTGGCGGTGGTGACGAACGATGAGGGTGGTGGCAAAAAGAGGGTAGCTCGCTCACGTAATACCGGAGGGTGATAACACAAAACCGTTTCACCCCGGCAACGACGCCACTGCAGTAGCAATCAGTATATATAAGCTGTTATTCCACGGCATTTATAATATATATTACATAAACGGGCTGTTTGTCGTCATCACCGTCCCCCTTAAGCTCACGCATATTATATACATTGAAAATAAAAACAGTCAACCCTCTTACCCTCTCATCACCCATCACTGACTGACTCTAATTAATTTCCTGCGCGTAATGTCGTTAACGACGTGTTGCGGCTATGCGTGCTAACTCCCGATGATGAAGGAGGAAATCTCGGTACGCTGTATATATAAATATATTTATGTGAATGTACAAAATATTAATTCCTGACGATAATATTAATTTTAATTTTAATTTTTTTAGACGGAAATTGCGAAGCGTTTGAACGCCATCATCGCACAAATAATGCCTTTTCTCTCGCAAGAGGTGAGTGATTTCGTCATATCTGTTGATTTTTTGTTTATCTAATAAATATGTTCACGAAACGAGTTTGACATATCACATCATATACACACGTAACACACCCACACAAAAAAATAATGCATTTGTTTTGCGTATTGTTGCAGCACCAACAGCAAGTAGCCACGGCTGTAGAAAGAGCGAAACAAGTGACCATGACCGAACTCAACGCCATCATAGGGGTAAGATATTATATAATAATATAAGAGTATAAACAACGTATACGATATAACGTGTAATAGCAGTAGTTTTTAGGTGTGTGTGTGTAGGGTCGTAAAAACGAAAAAGGCGATGCTGGCTTGTGTGGGGGGGTATAAAAGGGGGTAGAAAACACTAACTTTTCGATTTTTTTCTTCTCCGTCTCTCTTGATTCTAATATTGTACCCGCGTCGCGTTGTCCCAGAAGCAATTAAACGACGCGTCGTGTGGCAGCAGCAATAGTTGTTGGTTTTTAGGAATACGAATACCACGCGTGCAGTATGGTCGTCTCGCGCGATGGTGGCGATGACGACAACTACAGCGGCGGTGAAATCCGTCGGGCCGAAATCCATTTGGCCAGTCTGGTCACGTTCGCGTCGGAAGTTCAGGACGTGGCGGCGGCGTCGGTGGTAACGCGCGTTGAATATTGTATGAACCTATTTCGGAGGCGCGTCGCGAATAAAACGTCGTCGTCTACGTGGGCATATGAAGTAGTGGTATTAAGGGATGGTACGATACAGGGGGTGAAGGTGCGAGATCGTTGCTGTTATATATATATCGGAAGGAAGAGAAGGTGTGCGCATGTAACGAGCTCGGGCTCGATATTGTCGTCCCGAACTACGTGAGTCTGTCGATTTCACCCTTCATTCCGCCATGTTCTTGGCTATATGATTTCGAGGTTATAATACAATATTATTATATCGCGACGCCCCGGGTCGGTATTATTTTTTATTTCACTATTATTATTGTTTGCCGTTTGATTCGTTCCGGTGTACCATGATTCAGTTGAGATGGGCGTAATTAGTCTCGACGAAAAAAATAAACCGTATAATAATAATAATAAACACAGCCCCCAGCAGTCTAATTTACACATTTCTGAAACGACGGCGGCGTATCATTACACTTGAGAACGTTCCCGAGACGATTTAGTCGCGGCGGCGTAGATCATAATTATCGTGTTTACTCTACCTGATGTATACGCATAAGCATAGTAGGATATGGGAAGTGAAAGAGGTCGAATGAGAAGGAGACGATGAGTGCGAGATAGAGAGATATTTTCGATTAATGTTCTCCGCGCGTCGCGTCTGCCAGAGAGAGGCGAACCTCTCAACGTTTAATAATGACGGCGGCTGCGAGTATACCACGGGGTTGGTCGTGGGCTGGTGGCGGCGGTTATGAACGACGGCAGCCCTTCTGTCGACGGAGAGAAGCTTCCGCTAATTGCGCTCTCCTCGCTACGTCCTCGCCTCGTCTACCGCACAACCGTACTACACTACAAATGTTCCGGACGTGCGGTTTTTCTCAACGCACTTCGTTAGTCGGCAGCCGGTAATTATTATCGCCACCGCGCCCTTCGCCCCCCAAAGTATCTTCCCCTACACAGTTTCCGGTCCCGTTTTCTTATGTATATATATATAATGTATACGCGTTTATACTTTCGCGCGTGGCCTGTCCCGAAGAGGGTTGCGAAAGTTTTACCGCACACCATTATTGTAATGTATACAGCTACTGCAGCTATACTTCTCGTTCGCTGTATAACAATAATTGTTGTTGTTCGCCCGCCCGGACGATGGAAAAAAATAAAAATAAATTTTACTGTTATTAAAAACAGTGTAGGGACTTTTCATGTTTTATTTATTTTAATATACAACGTAGGTAGGTACATATTATACATGTATACTGCATACGATGGAGAATCTATTATATTGAGGGCTTAGAGCACACACGGATACTTCAAATTAATTAAAACCTTGACCACACATTTTTATGTGCCTTATAGCATATTAATATATTTATTCAATATATTTATTCATAAACATACAAAACTAATTTAATAGACTTAAAAGGTGTATATTTTGGAAAAAAGTATCTGTTATATAATGTGTGCACTACCTAACGGCCATCAGTATTATTTTTCTCTCTAGGACATCAGTGGAATTTTAGTTTTTGACTACCCTCTAGTCGTCAAACATTACATTTCGCTAAATGTGTTTTCTTTCTTCACTCCTGCAAGAGTTGTTGGTATAGGTTGGAGAGGGCCACCCAACTAAATTTTCGACTGTGCGTCTCTCATCATCGCATAAATCATTGCATAAATCGATCCGCAAACACTTACAACTAGAGATATTTTTTATAGGTACCGTTTATCGCATGTGTTTATTATAATTGTGTTCCCCGATTATACGTGAAAATTCTTCGATGCATATATTTCTATTCGCGTATAAATCCTCACGCCGCACACTTATATCGATTCACTGAGTTATCGTCTCAAGTGCGCGTGCAATTCATGCGTGTACAGAAGAGCTTATTCGAATATAACATGATGGTTTGAACATCGTCGTACACATATTAATATACTAGGTATATATATGCCTTTTTTGTGACATCGATTATTATAATATACTGTTATGTAGTATTATGAATTAATGTATTTTACGTTTGTATGTATATCTGGTATATTATGCAGTTTTTTAGATGCCTAATCAACGTACAACGCTAATAGGACACTAATTTATCATTTTTTTTTATAGTTGGGTATTTAAATTTAATTACGTAGGTACCTACTCTTTGTATGTACTCATTGTTACATTGATATTCGTGAGATATTCCGACGGTTTTTTTTTTAAATCTATATATACTCGCGTTGTTTATTAGTGTTTAGTTATTGCAATTTGCCGGAACAACATTACGTTTTTAATCTCCCATGTACGCAGACGTTTAAATAATAACTATGAAATGAAAAACCTATCTCGATTTTTTGTTCTTTCCTTTGCCGTACAGTGCTGACGTAAAGAAATTTCGTTCACACAGTCAAGTTCATTGTTGTTCGGTCTCTGCAGTCGTCGCCGCCGCACCGTCGCTGTTATTTCTCGCGTCCGTCAAAAGACTTCCGTTGTGTGTATATCAGACGACGCGGGGTGGTGGGAAAGGTTTTCTGTTTCCGCTCTCGAAAAGAAAACCCCCTCCGGTGTTAATGCCACTTGAGCGGTTTTTTTCAAGTGTTTGAACAAAGCGGTTTGTTTGGGGAATATATACACCACCTCCGCTATTATAATATATATGGTCTAAACAGCTTTAGGGCAAGGCGAAAAAGGCGTCTATTCTACCGTTTTGTCAAAACAACTATTGCTGCATATATAAAAGTCCATTAATGATGTATTCGAACGCAAACTCGGGTATTTTTTTTTTATTACTTCACCATAATTACTCACAATAATGAATAAATTAACAAATTGTTTGAATACAATATGATGAAACTATACGCCCTAATTCGGCCAAATTATATTGACTTTAATACTATTTACGAGGGTTTTTCATATACATAATATTATTTTTTATGTAGACACCAAATATTGTATTATATTTGTATAATATTATTTATAGTGATTAGTAGACACGTATGGGGGACTGGGCATATTGTATACCTATCTGTTTAAAAACTATGTATAGGCCCAAAACGTTTATTACATGTCGTTTTTATTTTTTTTTTTTAGCAACAACGTCCAGATCTGCCCAGGTTATTGGTAAGAATCACATTCAAATTTATAAAAATATTATAAATTGTAATATTATACAGAACCACATAATACATTAGCTATGTATATACTATATATATATATATGAACATTTTCGCGACAAAACCCGTCGCTCGTATATACATTATACATATGCGATTTATAAATTTAACACTGAATAGGTTATACTGTCCTTTTATATAAAATAGTCTTCTTTTTCTTCTTTATCCCTCGAATGAACGTTTTGATGACCCTCTGATTACTAAACGTTATTATACTACACCTACGTCCCGCTGTCTCTTGACGTCGAATACAAACACCCTCCTCAACACCTTCCTCTCATAACAACCCCCTAATACACACATGGGCATTTAAGTACATACGTCGGACGTCCGTTTCTGTTTCAGCAACAAATGCACGCGCAGCAGCTACCGCACGCCGGTCATGCGCCGCCCATACCAATGATGCCTCATCCCGGACTTCCGGGACCACCGGTAACCGCGTCCGCCAGCCTGCTGGGCTTGGCCGGTGCCGCCGGTTCCGCGTCTCATCCGTTGTCCATGCTGGGCGCCAAACCGACTGATATGCACAGGGGTGCCGATTCTGACAAGCCTTCGTCCGCCATCGGTAAGTGATCATCATATCAACATCGTATTATATATTGTTATCGTTACATTTATCGCCTTCCTCTTTGAACTACTCACAGTTTATACTCTATCGCAGCGACCTACTCTTGGCTTTGTATATGCGGTCACTATGGAATTCAGTGAATACCGCCAACTATACGTATATAATATTATATATAGAATATAGATACACCATATTTGCAGCATCAAAAATGATCTCTTTTGATGGAGGTGCTTTTTTTTTAAATGATCATGCTGCAGCTTGAAGTGTTAATATGCTAATGTATACCTAAGTGCTCGAGACTAATATTCGTTGTCGTCATCAAAGGGATACGGCGAGTGTATACAGATGGAGTGCTAGCTAGTGTTGAGTGGAGGGGAGGGGTGGAAAGCATCGGGCTGTAGAGCGTTGTAGACTATAGTATATAGATGAGTGAGATGGGGGTGCATACGCCCGTATTCGGTACGCTGTTTTCTCGAGTGGCCTATATACTGTGAAAAAGGGTTTTTATAATTTCCGCAGAATCCCTTTACCCCGCCGCCCAACCTCTCTTCATCGTACACATCGTAGACGTATACACACACATCGGTTCGCCTCGTATAATGTAAATATATATACCACTCGAAATAAAGTTACTTGGTGGTATATACATGCATTATATATGTATTATATACATTGAGATTGGTTGGACTATTGTTATACGCAAGTATCCCTCTTTTTTCTTTTTTTATTTCCGAGCCACTTACCCATAATCGACGGCGGCGGGCCATGTCCCCTTCGAGCAATATAAACGCCACGCACACGTACATATAATACATGAATATTATATTATATTCGTATACGAGGCCGCCGCGTGTGTGCAATAAATTGGCTGTTGTCTCACGTGCGCGGGGTCATGTACACGGCTGCGCGTTTTAGGAAAATAAAAAGACAAATTTTCTGTATCGAACGCGTTATGAGTGCAATTTTTTTTTCTCTTTTACGTCGTTGTTTTCAGGTCAAGGGCGCATTTTCTTTCACACATGTTTCACCCGAATTCGACATCATTATAATAAAAATTCCCGATTTGACACGATTTAATATGTATACAGTTACGCATTGTTACCGATCGGCTGGAACATTGTTGTAATTTTCTCTCGCCGCCTCCCTTTCCACATCACAAACACATCATTATGCTATACCTACATTGTTTCGATATAATATATATATTATATTTTTTTCTACACGTCTATTGTTTCTTTTTTCCTTAAATAGTACATTAGTACAGCATATAGTTATGTATAAGTCTCAAGTATAAGTCCCAATCCCGATAGCTCCTCTTATCGAACAACTAAATTATTGTAGTTATATTATGTCATATTATTATTAACTATTATAATATTGTATCGTTAATTTTTTTTTATGATTTCAGGATTAAGTTCAGCTGAAGAAAGACACGTGAGTATATTATAATATTATGCTTACGTGATTAGAATTGTATACTGTAGTATAGTAAATAATTAATATATAGGGCATAGTATATTATGTTATATCGATCGTTATTTGTACTGAAAATTATAATACGTATATATATACGTTTATAGTTAATATGTGTATAGTATATATATGTACACATTATTTACGTTGTTGTTGTACTAAAATGAGTGAGGTTTTCGCATGTAATCCACTGGTTTCGCCGTTGTCGCCGCCGCATTCACTATACAGCCACTTTCCAGGGATAAATCTTTGAGCTGCCAACCATAACAAATTTCCCGTCCGGGCAACAGCGTCAGCAGAAAGGGGGTTAAAATTAAATTAATGCACCCAGGATAGCACTTAATGAAGGGACGCCTTGTTACTCCGGTTGCCGCCGTCTCCGGTCGCTCGCTCGTCCTCGATCCCCTCGTGGTAGTTTCCCCGCACCATCAAACAAACAGCTATTGCAGTGTGTATAATGTAGGGGTCGTCCACCCTCCAACGCACCCTTGCCGCCGTCACAGAATAAGGGTTGGCTGCCGCCCCGCGTGTGTAATATCGGAACGAACCTCATCCATATGTATATGTCATCTGGTCGCACTCCCCACGAATTTAAATGCGTGTCAAATTCGATAGGGATCGGTCCCGCTTTTACCCTCTATTTCCTCTCACAAAAGAACCGACCGTCGCGCCGTTGCGTCCCGTATTATTATTATTATTATTATTATTATTATTCCGTCACCGCACCCCGTAGCCCGATTCTGACGCGGTCGCCGTGATTTTCAACAGTTATTAATTTCTTGACGTGTACACTAATATATTATTTACACCCATATATATTATACAAAATATAATACGTGTGTCGTTTATTTATATTATTTTCATCTTGTTCGTCCGGGTTTGTTGTAATTCGTCGGAAATATTATTATACATGTCGTAATCCAATACGGGTCTACAGTCGAAGGGCTCGTCAACTATAATATTATATAGTTTCCGATTACACACGCGAACCGCACAAGCATTAATTCTATCGTGGCCATAGGTACCTACTACCTACTGCAAACACTCGAGCAACCCCACTCGCGCTCGACCGCAGTATAAAATCACTGTCATGTCGTCTGTTTTATATATATTGTGAGATTTATTTGTATATTATATTCGAGTAAAGTATCGAATAGTATAAAGTAAAAAAAACGCCGAAAGCGAATACGTCATAGTGTATAGTTATTGAATCGCGGGTAGACTACTGACTACCGTATACACAATATATAATATCGTCATCGTCGTCAAATCGTATATTTATTTGTGTAGAAAACTTGGGGGATGAAAAAAAGAAAAACGGCAGAGAGAAAATCCGTGGAAATCCCCCGTAATCGAGGATTAGTTTTTTTCCGCTCGAGATATTTCTTCTTGCCAACAATCCGTTTCGTCTTGGACGGACGGCCCTTTTTCGACGACTACTACTACAGTACTACGACTTCGACGATCCCCCGTGGGGATGGAAAACGTGGAAAAATCGAGGTTATTTCTTTTTTCTTTCTTTTCTTTTTTCCTTCCCTCGTGCTATATATATATACCCACGAACCCTCGATCGGTAGAGCGGTGTAACAAGAGGGTAAACTCGTTTAAGGGCGTAACGATAAAGTAGGGAGGAAGAGCTGTGCACCCGATGCGGTAACGTTATTTTCCGGTCCGTTTCATCAACCGGTCGGCCTTTCTAGGGAATAACCCCGCAGGCTTGATATGTGTGCGTGTGTATACTTATATACACGTACATAAAATACCCTCGCGTATAGTTGTGCCGACGGATGGGGTGGAAAAAAATCAAATAATGGTATAAAACAAGACTTCGAAGAAACGGATTACGAGGTCGACATAGTAATAAAAAAAATATATAAAAAATCCCTCAAGACTGTTTTTTCCGTGCTACTGACGTTTTTATGCGTGCGCCTCGTACACAGAGACGAACAGGAGAAAACTTAAATTTCGACGAACTCTAATCGTTTGAAATTGAAATGTGATCGATATTATATGCATAATATATGTACATAATTCATAATATTGTATACATATGTATTATATTTATATATATTGTGCTCTCGACGTTTCAATCGATAATAATAGTCATCGGACAATATTATTATTACCTATATAATATTATTATATACGATACAATCGATAACACACTATTATAAACAGCTTTCGGACGATATCTGTGTAAAGTTATGTCGCATACTGTCCGAGCGAGGGCGTCGTAAAACTTAGCTCTACCTATATACTTGACCGGACCGTGGTCTGCTCGAAGCCATTTTCACGACAACGATAACGTTATATACGGACATGTCCTCCCGCATGTGACTGCCAAGTCTTAATGGGACTTTTTCGATTGCCTTTGACCGTGGCTGACCACGACAAAAAAGACATTAGCCACACGTTATTATTATTATTACGGTTACCATAAATCGTTTGTTTTATAGTGAATGGCGGCTAATAATTGGTTTTATTACCTTTTGCAATATTACGCGCGCTGTTTGAGTTTAGTTTAGCTACCCGTTATGCCGTTATGCGATAAGTGTTCAGATCCTACAATACGATGTCCAGTTAATTTCTTATTATCTCAACTCAGCGAGTACGACAGTTGTATATACGTTCCATGGTTCTATTAATGTAACATGTGGTTATATATTATTATACTGTTACGATAATACTTCGTAAATATCTCGTAGACTTTTATTAGGATTACACCGCATAAGATCCATTGTTAGGTAGGTATTTAATTAAAGTTCCATAAAATGTAAATTTTATATTGATATTTAAAATAATTTATATTATTATTATTAATAATAATGATATAGGTACCTATCACAAACGCTGATTATAACAGCATCACATCATAATATTTAGCGTATAATTGCATATATACATTATTAATGTAGTTTTTATTTATTTTTTCATTGAAACGTTTGACTAATATCATCTGAAAATAAATACTATATACGTGTATATTTTGATTGATTCTTTTTTCTCGTCTTTTTTTAATTTCCGGAATTGTAATGAAAAAAAAACGCGTTATAAAAAATTATGTTACCCGTAGAGTGAATTAAAAAAATTAACTTGACTAAAGCTGCAATATATACATACATTTTTATCATTGCATCATTATTGCTAATTGCCTTACCTACTTAATATTATAGATTTTACACATAGAAGTGACCGGTGTGGTACATACGCACGACACACATATATGTAGATTTATATATATATATATATATATATATTATAAATTCTAATAATACATACACCACAGTCATTATTCAGTTTTTGACGTAGGCATCTCGTCGGGAGAGATAGTGCGTTTGCGTATAGGATTTACCGGTATATCGACACCGTATTATTATGATGATAATAATAATAATATTCTAGGGGTAACGAGACACGGACATTTTATTATATTATATTTATTATATTTATAATATAATAATGTTTATAGGGGACGCGATTAACTCTACCGATATGGTGCTTAGATAAACCCCATTGTACACTGTGATGTTGTGATTTACCTAAAATATTTTCTTCTTATACATCTGCGTCAAACAGTAACAGTCTGATAATTATTATTATTTTCTATCCTGTATAATATATTTGCTCATATTAAAATAAATAATCCTAGTCCCTATATCTTGTAACGTGCAAAAGTGTAGCATGTCGTTAACATTATTTGTGAACAACATATTATAAATGTCTCATATTATATCGGATAGATTGGCTGCAAGAGGTATTATTTTTACCACGGTCGATATTGTTATAATTAATAACGGATTGGTGGTGGCAGGGGTTCAAAGCGGCTCGGCGTGTAATAATTATTGTAATCGGAACCATTAACACGAGGGCAGCAGCCGAAAGGGTTAATTTCGGAGACGCAACGACTAATCTCCGCGGTATTACTATAGGGGATACCACTTTCCGCCACCGACCCTATACTTGCGTTCATTCCGCCATCTCCTCCTCTACTACACCCGCGACCAAATCGATAAACCACAACGGACCGTATATATATATATATATAATACATAATATATCTTATACCACCACGTGTACGGGAGAGAAATTGAGTTTTCCGAAAACAACAACTATATTATTATTGCACGTTGGGCGTGCAGAGTATATATCGCGTTATCCCTTCGCCGCCATAAACCAACGCGCGTGTGTGTAACGACGTGAGCGCGAGTGTTTTATTAAAACACGTGCCCACCCTTGGAGAGTCCGCAATCCGCATAATCGAACAACCGCGCAACACTGGACCCGATAACCACACCGTCTAATTGAAATCATATAAATGATTATAATGACGAGTGACGACGATAATCATGACAAAATAAATAGGTAACTAACCAATAAATAGGTGCAACATTGAGATTTTGATCCAGCTGACGCATCTCACCGTTGTCAAGGTTAGACTCGTTTCATTGACTGTTAAATTACCCGCCGAAATACAATAGGTATATTATGTTATCATACTATTATATTCTACCAATGAGAAGAAACGGTGAACCACTCAGAACCAGGCGTGTAGACGGTATGTGGAGTGATCGCCGAACAACTGTGCGTATCACAAAGTTGCTGACATATATAGATACCTATTTACCTTGTCATGGCGATAATCTTATACTACACAATCACCCGCGCGAACGTATGCCGTTCGATATTACATATTATTATCCATCGACTCAACGTATATATTATTATTAAATTATAATATTAGTAGTGTGTAGTAATATAGGACATAGGTATACAGCTCGTATACAACAAATCAAATATAAATGGCGCCGTAACCAAGACAGTGTGTATTACAGGTACTAACAAATATATTTATGGTTGTATATAATGTCAACACTATATACACGGGTGGGGGTCGCGTTAAATTAAAATTATATTTTCTCGCGTTTACGTACGTTTATTTTTTTTTGCACACAAACGCGCATAATTTATTCGCATTTGCTCGCCAACGAACGATTTCAAAACAAATGTTTTTATAACACTTATAATATGTATATTGTCTCTCGATTATACGGTTATTGTTTGCCCGCAGTTACTATAAATTCGTTGGTACAGGTTGGAGATACGTCGAACGGCGCGTGACGCTGTATATACCTACTATAATACCTAGGTATTAGCTTATAATTTTTTTCTTCGTTTACCCGTCGAAACTAATTACCTATTCGTTTGAAAAAAAAGAACTAAATAATGGATCGATATGAACGATTTTTATCGTTATTATCCTTTGGCGTCTTCGTTGTTTCTTTTCTCTCCCCCCCCCCCCCACACCCTCTTACTAGATTTCTTAAGTTGCTTATAATTTAGTTTCAGCCGTATACGTATTTTGCCTGCGAAGGTAAATATCCGACATTGATAAATTATTAAAGGTAGTATGCGCGTGTATTGTAGCGTTGTAATAGCTTATACAGTGTACCTTTATTAGATGTGTATATAATATAGTATAATTATTAAGACACGGGTTTATCTAACATGCGTATCGTATTTATTGTTGTTAGTATAGACACGCCGTGACTAAAGTATGTACAGGGTGATTCTGATTCACTAGTGAGTATATTCACCCCTCTCTTTCATATCCTTTAATAATGTACTAATTCAAAATCTATTGTTTGTGAAATTTTTAAATGTACCTTAGCGGATGATTTTTTTTTTAATGTCGATGTATCTAAATTCTAAATCAAAATTCGAATGGGAACTTAGCTGATTTTGAGTTATTAAAATAATAAAATGCATATTATACGTACTTAAATTATATATACTAAGTAATAGTCCTAATTTCCTATTAATTAGTAATTACCTACTATAAATATTTTCAAATAATCATAGCCCCAAAATATTTAAACTTATTAATTATAATTTATAACATTTATAATAATATTTTTACCATGGATCTATTGTCCTTCGTGCATACATTTTAATAACTCAAATCCTACTCGTTCGAATTTCAATTTAAATATTTCAATAGTTTTTTTAAAAATCATCGGCTTAGTAATTCACAGTAAAAAAATGATGGCTCCCATATAAAAAAATTGTATCGCCATAGGACACTTCTTAAATGGTAAACAAATTTAAGGAAATATTTAAAAAAACGGCCCTTTAATACGTTTTCTGAATTTGAATAAATGCATTGCAAAAATGGTGTTGAACATGTTTGGTGAATCACTCTGTAATCCGTATAAAATATACATAATATATTGTTACTGCACGCCGCTGTCTTGTTTGTAATCGGGCGCTGATGGTCGGTTTCCCTGCGTGTAACAAGTAAAACCGAATAAATAGCGTTGTTGCGCCGTCGTCGGGTCGTTTGATGTTTAATTAAACGTTTGTTGTAGGTACCTATGCTATTATAACTAATATTAGGACACGATAGACAAGTGGAATCGGAAACCCACCGCGGTCGTCGGGCGGCGACAGCGTTTGGCATAATATATATTATAAACTATCGCGTGTGAATTAATTATACAAAACGCCGCACGTCATCACACACACCATCATACACCTTACGTTAGTTAATGTTTACGGTACGCGACTATCTACGTTGACGTTTCGAGCTCATGCTATCATACACATGCGTAAAAATACGCCTTGAGCGGAAGTCATGTTTGAAGAGAATATTTTCTTCACCTATATAATATATATTATGTATTATATAGGTGAAAAACACCATTTTGCTTTTATTGTTTCAAATTTAGTGACATGTAGCAACCATACGACATATGCACCTCTCGTGGGACATAGATTATATTGTTATTATAATATAATAAATTGTACTTATTATATTTAAAATGTTAAATCTATGATCACGGAATAAACAATAATATTAACGTATACAACGTTTAAGTGGACGAGAGCTGATCGTGTTGTCATATCTGCCCTTTCCATCACGCGTACTACCCTCATCCCATATTTATATAATAATATGTATGTACGCGTCATTATATACGTCGTCGCGATCCCCTAGATTTTATTTCAGCCGGAAAAAAATCACCGCCTGTAAATATCTTAACGAGTCGGGTCAATTGATAAATTCGGCTTTTTTCTCCAACGAAGGGTCCGAGCGGAATTTTGCGGTCGTGTTTGCCGTATATTATAAACCCCCCGTTGCTCCTCTCTATCGCGTTTTTATTGTTATCGCGCTCAAACCTTTTCGGAAAACTACGTCTTTTTTCGCCCTCTTTTTGCTTTGTTATTATTATTACGGAACACGACGACGACTACAATGAAGGTATATATAAACCGAGAGGGAAAGAGACCGCGATATCATCTGTCAGACTGCTGCGTGCGTGTGTTAGAGTCTTACGCGGATGAGCGGGTGATGAATTGGAAGTGGCGAAAAAGCGGAGGAGATCGTTATCAAAACAGCAGCCGAGGCCGTGGCGGTACGGCGGGAGACGTGATTGGATTCCGGAGGGGCGTGTTATTAATCCCCGGGCGAAATACGCGAAAATCCCAGCCGGCGAATTCATCACGTGGCAAGCAGTGGTAGAGTCTGCGGGGCGAGGAGGTTTTTGTTGCCTGTATTCCGCCCTCACGGCTCGTCTTTACCCTCCGGTGCGTATACGAGAAAGAACACACACACACACACAACACCATTTGAAGCAATATATAATATAGCTCCTCGTGCAGTAGCGGCAAAACTCCCCTTATTTTCCGTCTCTGGCACTCTGTCATTGTCTGTCCGTCTCTCTTTCTCTCCATCCAGCCCGCAAAAACTCTGCTGCTACCGACGCCGCCGCTACTGGTACCTAAATATATATATAATGTCAGTGCGACGACGACAACGACGTGAGCCGATTACAAGTTTGCAAATGAATGAATTAAAGCCGCCGCCTCCGCCCCACACTAGCGTGCGTATCCTTATGTATATATGTGGACAGTATATGCGAGATGCTGTGCAAGTTTACCCTCCGCCTGGACCGGTGGGTGAGGAGGCGCGTTACACACGGCCGATTAGTTCTCGATGAAGTTTAAACCGAGAACCGCGATTCCGCCGCCGCCGCCACCGTCAACAACAACCTCGTAGAGCTCGCGCCTTCTTCCGCCCTCACTTTACCTCGTTTTCACTCGTTGCGAGTATATACGGTAAAAGCTTTCTCGTCCGCCTCTGCTGCCGCGCTTCTTCACTTCCCGCTCACCAGACATAGTCAATTGTCTCGGAAGTTATATTACACACTGCACCGTCGCTGTGTGCCGCTGCTGCTGCGGCGGTGGCGGTGGCGGTTCTGCTCGCTTCGCAGCCGCAAGAAAACATCGACGGCGTTTCTATACCCTACCACCACGCCATCCCTCCTGACGCCTCTGAATCCTCACGTTTTCATTACGATGTACACTTACATAATATGCGATTTTCTCAACGCCACCGATATCGTATTAATTATGACTCATACCAATCGCACATGTGTCATTCACATTTCACTATATTATGAATATGTGTTTAATATTTTAGTATTCCCGAAAAGCAATTTTTTTTTGTTTTGTGTGCTTACATAAAATAGTACAAAAATAATACTGATTAATTTTTTCAAAATAATTGAATTACAATAAAACCACTTTCACCGCTTTACAGCTAGTCGTTAATCTGAATACATATTAATTATCGAGTAGTATTATATTCGTATATACATAATATTCAATGCGTGTTTGATTTTTATTTGACGATCAATTAATTAAATCTCGTGCACGTTTTGATATTCAGTATTATACAGTGTATATTATATGTATATAAGTGTTTATAAGTATAATAATAGTTATGATGGGCATAAATGTTGGATACTTTTCAATTAAAATTAAATTTTCATTAACGTTCTGCGTCGTCGTCATTAGCAGCCCGAGTAATTTGTAAAACTATATTCATAATTGAAATTTGTTAAAACACGGCGAACTTTCGCGCGCTTAATTGACTGTGATGAAGACTGTCTAGAGGGTTAAGTGAGTGTTGTGTATATATGCTATCAATAAAGGTAGTAATAATGACGTTTAAAACTTCCTACCTACTTATATATATATGCATTATAAAACGCGTTTTTTGCGTAGGAAATTCATATTTTTTCGACGTCTTTTTGTAACATTAAAAAATTTTTAAAAAAATCTCCCTTCGCCGAACAAGCAAGCAGACCGAACATTTTACAATAATGTTTTCACGATCGATTTTGTTATTACTGTGGGTTTTTGTGTTCGTTAAAAACGAATTTCGGTAGATGAATTTATAAGATAAGAAAAAAAGACCCTTCCAATAGATTCCATCGCGAGACTCGGAAAACCGAAAGCGGGGCCGCAACGAATACATCGTGCTAACGCACGTATATAACACCTATGTTCTATATACGTTATAACTTATAGTGTAATATATGTGTATACCATGTATATATAAGACTCGATTAAGGTTGGCGAACCGCCGTAAAATGTTTCAATTTAACGAAATTTATACAACGCAGTTGGTCTCGTTGTTGCTGCAGGACGTGCCTCTATAAATTAACTATCGCATCGTATTCTCGTCGGGATTCGGGCGCGGGCAAAAGCAATTAACACCACACCCGGCAATTGGCCTTCTAGCGCCCCCGGGGAATTGACTCTATTTTTTCCCCTCTCGCGTCAGCGAACGCGCGCCAGAGGTTTATTTTATTTCACCCCCTCGCCTCTGCCGTAGTCCACGTCGTCGTCGTCAAAGTCGTGTAGTATATATATATTGTATATACACGCATTATACGCTTGTACACTGTACGGGTATATACTACCCACCATCTCTTCACTCGCCAGTTTATGGCTCCCGGGAATTGGATTAACTATCTTGTACGTACGAGGACGCGGGTGGGGGATGTTTTTATTGGGTCCTTAGGGTACGCGCGCGTTCGCGTGCGCGTGTGTGTGCGTGTGAGTATACCATGGGGGGTCTGGGGCGAAAAACGACCAACGCGCCACATGTTTTTTCTCCGTCTTTCTTTTTTTATGACACACGTTATTTATTTCCCGCCGTCGCACGTCACCCTCCCGGCTCTTCTTGCTCGTATTCACTTCGACAAATGTTATATTCCCCCACGATACACACATTCCTACAACCCTCGACATACGACGATGGATAAAACCACATAATATTATATATATAGTATATACGTTCCATTCAAATATTTGGTTACCTGTTTTTTTTTTAACGAGCGGCCAAATCACACACTGCATTATATAGAGAGGACGAGAAATATTTACAGTTTTTTTTGTGTGTGTGTATGATCTACCTACGTAAGGTTTATCATACCTACCTACCAAAGAGGAGTACAACAACAACAGAAATGTTTGGTTAAAATTTTTTTTCATTATTTTTATTCTCATGGTTTATTTTCATTTTGTTTACGCAGAGGAGTTCTATATCACCTGCGGAAAGGGAGAAATTTCGCGTCAGGAGCTCACCGGATATTGAACCGCACAAAAAAGTGAAAAAAGAAGAAAAAGATTGTCACGTAAGTTCAGCTCTTTTACTTATATATTATACAC
>NC_042494.1:6668474-6668762 GCF_005508785.2 Acyrthosiphon pisum
GAGCATCCAAAAAAATAGAAAACGGGATTTTGTTTGTATTGCAATTTTTTTTGTTTATCGTATTAAACACGGGATTTTCGTTAATATGAATTTATAATAAACGCTATTAGGTACTAAACAATTTGTGTTAATTCTTATTTCACCTTGATCCACACCAATCTCAACAATTTAGGGGATTTTAAAAATGTATTTTATATTAGTATACATTGAGTGTACCTATTATTATATATTTCATCCCCCCCCTATCAAAATTCCTAAATACGCCACTGCGGGACACCTTACACTTAG
>NC_042494.1:6668862-6671813 GCF_005508785.2 Acyrthosiphon pisum
TGTTAGCTATACACAATACTAAAATGAAACCATTTGTATCGGTAGACCTTAAGGGCTAGTTCACATGAGAGGCGTTAAACGCGCGTTAACCAAACGCGCGTTTTTTGGTTAGTGTTCACATGAGAGGCGTTTTTTACTGAATTTACGCGCTAAGTGCGCGCTTATACCGTAGTCAATCGAGTACTGTATTCTGTCGAAGATGGATGTTACAGATGCGATTTGTTTATGGATACTGTATCGAAGAAGACTGCGTCTTAGACAAAAAGCACGAAAATATTGGGTTCATCCTATTTTACAAAATAGACTTACCTCAAGCTTATACATTACGCTTTATCCGAGTCTTAGGAATTATGAACCTAAATTTTTCAACTACTTCAGAATGTCGATTCAATCTTTTGATGACTTGTTGGAACTAATAAAGGGAGAACTTGTTGCTGATGAAAGTGCAATTAGGTATTGCATTTCACCTGAAGAAAAACTTATAATAACTCTGAGGTATGTACTTTAATTTTTATTTTACAAACATAACAAATTACTTTAACTTGAAATATACTTTGAAACTAAAACATTTTTAAAAATGAAAACTTATTTATTAATGATTTTTACATAATTAATATTAAAAATTGTATTTAATACTTTTTATACTATAAACTTGTTAATAATTTTCTTCAAATAAATCCATAATTGATTCTTGAGAAACTTCACTGACGTTTGATGGTGTTGGGGAAGGTGAAGATAATGAAGTCAATTGATGTTGATAATTGTTTTTCTCTATAGTAGTATAATCTTGATGATGTCTGCGTGCGGGTGTGTCATATGATGTAGTAGCATCATAGTTTGGGTATACAATGTTACTTGGCATGTATTGGTGATTATACATTGGAGAGTGATATCTACTAGGTGGTGATATTGTTTGATTTTGTAGTATTAAATTATATATATATCAATTTTGAGTTTCAGACGTTTGGTTTCTGGTACTTTTTTGATTTCTTTCAATAAGGACAAACAAAATAGTTTGTCTTCATCATCTTCTTGTTTTTCGGGAACTTGCTTTTGAGCTATACTTCTTTCTAGTAAATTAGCAAAATGCTCGTAAGCTGGGCTAAGTTTTAATTTTTTTGTGCTTCTATATTGGATGTTATTAGGAGATTTGAAAGTTTCATTTTCATCATTTGTATCGGCAGATCTTTTTGAATTTTCGTCGTTTGCGCAGAAACTACTTTCAGTAATATTTTTTTCAATCGATTTTTGCAAAAATCTTAATCTCTCAAAATGTATATATGTAGATTTTTTAGATGCTCCCGATCCTGATTTAACAATTTTACATTTCTTTGATTCCCTTACATAGTTATCACGAAGACTTTTCCATTTTTTTTGTTATGTTGCCCCTATAATGGATAAAAATATCATAAATTTAAAAATTAATATTACGGATTTTACAGATACTTAGCAAGTGGGTGTACTATTAGTGAGTTACACTATGAATATAAGATTGGAAAGTCTACTGCGTCTGGTATTATTCGTCGTGTTTGTGAAGTGATTTGGAGAAAATTGAAAAATATGGTCATGCCGGAACCCACTAAGGATAAGTGGATAGAAATTTCTAAAGGATTTGAAATACATGCAAAATTTCCAAACTGCATTAGACGGAGCACTAGAGCACTAGACGGGAAACACATACGTATGATACAACCACAAAATTCTGGTTCGCTTTATTATAATTATAAACATTTTTTTTCGCTTGTTTTATTGGCATTATGCGATGCTAATTATTGTTTTACTTGGGTGGACATTGGTGCTTATGGTAAGAATACTGACTCAGGAATTTTCAAAGAATCCACTTTATATTCAAAACTAACTGAAAAAACGTTGAATATTCCTGATCCAAGTCCTATTAACAATTCAGATGAAACCATATTGCCATACGTCATAGTAGCTGATGAAGCTTTCGGTATGTTGGAGAACTTAATGAGACCATACGGTGGAAAGTTATTATCGTACGAAAAAAAAATGTTTAACTATCGCTTAACTTTAGCACGAAGATACATTGAGTGTACTTTTGGTATTATTAGTAATAAATGGCGTATATTACATCGTCCACTAGACGTGGACATCGATTTTGCAGAATATATTGTGAAAGCAATTTGCGTACTCCACAATTATGTAAGAACACGAGATGGCTGCAGTTATGAAGACACATTTTTTACAGCACCCCTATCGAGTTAAACTGGAGCTACAACTGGACGCGCTATACGAGTAGCAGATAATGTTCGAGCCAAATTTATGGATTATTTCACCAATGAAGGAAGTGTCGAATGGCAAAACCGTATGATATAAATTTATACATAGGTACAAAATATTTTAATAGTTATATTAATGTTTAGTAGTAAATAGATGTACAACAATGTATATAAAACTTATTTTAAAAACAAACAATATGTATTTTTTTTTTAATAATAGTTTTAAATAATTATGTATTATTATAATTTATGTATAGAATTTTTTTTCAAAAAACAATATGAAACAAAAAAAATTATGTCTATATTATATATTTAATTGAATTTAAATTTTATATCAATAATCATGGGCGGGATAGGCCAATTTTGGCCTACCGGGAAATTTTACAAAGGGGCCCCACATATTTTTTTTATTTTTATTTATTCTTCAAGAAGATAATGGGCCCCACTGAACATGTTCGTGTGGGGGGGGGGCATAATTTCACAAAAATTATAAATATAAATTCATCAAATGGTTAAAATAAATTAAATAAATACAATTTTGTAATATAATATGATAAAATATAAATTTTTCTTTTTTAGTTTTTTTTTTTTTATAAATGACAATAAAATTTTATTAGTTGGGTAAAAATGCTTCAAAATTTGATACAAGACTTCTAATATATTTTCGCAAAAGTTGTTAAATAATAAAAATACATAGTCACAATTTTTTTT
>NC_042494.1:6671863-6676190 GCF_005508785.2 Acyrthosiphon pisum
TTTAGGTGACCGGGCATCACGGGCTATTATTGTACGTTCCCGGACCAAACAATATTCAAGGGCCCCATTACAAAATACGAAGGGGGCTCACCGGGAAATGCCCGGTTTCCCGGTAGGCCTATCCGCCCATGTATCAAATTATAAAATATAAAATAGTTAATAATACTTACCATGGAATTTTTTTCTTTCTTCGGTGTCACTTGGGTCACTAAAAATTAGAACAATTTCTTCCCAAGCCTTTCTTTTACTGATTTTATTTGAATATTCACTACTTGTCAAATCCCAAATTGGGGGTCTTTTTTCAATTTCGTCGATGAATAAATCAGTATCAAATTCCTCACTCTCCATTTTTGATTTTTTAGAAAACTTTTTCGAAAAAACAAATGAAAATATCGAAAAACAAGAACCTATCGCTTCAAAATACGCGTTGCAACTGAACACGTCAATGCAAAACTGTAAAATGTTCAAACGCGCGTCAACTTGCGCTGACGCGCGTTGACAGGTTTTTTCCGTTGTCGTTGCGTTGAACGTGCGTTGTATACAACGCGCGTTACCATGTGTACAGTTAATTAGCAATTAATAGTAATTGTAATCGCGCGTTTGGCTCATTTAAGGTGATTGAGCGTTCGGAGAAGTTTTTTAAGGTGGATGTGATATGTGAATGGAAATGAGAAGAATATATCTGTGGCAGACTTAAGCCCGCATTCATGCCTTATGAGAATCCAACACAACACGACCACTCATACTCGGCGGAAATAACTAATAGGAAGAAAAAGGTCAAGTTAGTAGATTTTAAAATATGATACTCAAATTAATAATTTATTGTAATATTCCTAAGATAATTGATATTTTTAACTATATAATATTGTGTTATTTTGTTAATGTTATTTTTTTTTTTAGCTTTAATTATCAGAAGAACTGATTAAGGATAAACTTTTAAGTTTTATGTATTTTGATATGTTTCAAATTTTAATTGTTATTTTTTTTGTTTTATTACTTTTATGGAATATTATATAACCGCAATATTCTTTATTATGTAGACCCGACTCCGTCTCTCGGAGGGGAGTAATGTAGGGAATATAGTGTGGTCACACTGACTTCAAAACTATGTGATAATGTAGAAAAACTGTTCTTTTATATTATTCATTCTTTTTCGTTACATCGTGTTATGTGCGTACATAATAAAATATATTATATTATATTACTTTTACCGTTATTATATTTTCCTTTTAGTAAGGACACAATTACCTTACACCGCCATACCGGTGGTGTTATCACAATTATTATTTATTATAATCATGATAACGTTAGTAACCAACTTGGTTCATGTGGAAAATAATTTCGTTTCACAATCATATGTCGTGTGTAGTTCAAGAATGGGCATTTTAGATGTCGTACGACATAACAGTACGGAAAATGTCTCATGAGTGATTTTCCTAACGAGATTCAAGAATCGACCACCAGTCGATCGTTACCGTTCTCTCGTGTTTTTTTCTGTAAGTGTAAGGTAAAGTAACTTCCCCCCGACCCCTCCCCAACCTTGACAGTGTGAGTAGTGGTACGCCCTGGCAGCGTACTGTTCAAGCTACTTACACCTAAAGCACTGGAGAGGACTCCCTACAACACCCTCTGTGCGGAGTCGGTAGTGGTACGTCTAAAGGTAGGAACACATTATTGTCACGTCACGTGACTTCACGTGTTGTCACATTGACAAAATAAAACCGTGACATCACGCTCAGAAACACACTACAGTCAAACTTATGACAATGTCACGTCAGTCGTCACCACTGTAACGTCTTTCGAGAAGTTTGTTTCAATCACACCGTTTGTTTCAATCACACCTAATTAATACTTAAAAAATGGAATGTGCAAGCTCTACTAGTTCGTCGGACTGGGAAGAATAAATTGAAACTGTTGCTGCTCTAATCGTTCTTCAAGAAGATGTTAAATCTAGTCGAACATGGGTCCATGCAGTTAACAAAAACTGTGAAAAATTAGGCGAATTTCACCATTTAATTCCAGAATTACGCCAATGTTCGAAACGTTTTCATATGTATTTCAGAATGAGCAAAGAAGAATTTGACTACTTACATGAATTAATTCGAAGTGATATACAAAAACAGAACACTCAATTTCGGAGAGCTGTTAGTTCTGAAGAAAGATTAGCTGTTTGTTTGAGGTAAGAAAATAGTTAAATAGAAATAATTAATAACATATTATAATAATCAAATTAGTAGTGAGGTACTTATAAATATATTTATGACATTATTATATAAGATTATAATATTATTTTATACATTAGAAAGAGACGTCATTTCTAGTAATGTTGGTCTTTCACCGTTAGTTGAATGTTCTTTGTCTAAACTAGAATAGTCTGATGGCGACGTAATCGTATGAATGCTGTCAGCCGAAGACGGAGATTGAAAATAAAATGATTGCGTTTCCATTTGATTTTGAGAATTGTATTGAGATGTGTGTTGATTGAGACTTAATTCTGTAGATAACACAGAATTACTCAAAGCAAGTTTTATTTGTGCTTGTTCATATTTTGGCATCTGCTTAGTCATCTTGGCCATACTCAAAAAAACAAATCCGTGTCATCAAGGTTCTCCAAAATACTTGTTGATCTTGATTGTAGAGGGCGAATACTGTTTTTTTCTTCGTATTTACGTTTACGTATCTCAGCATTTTCCTTTAAAATCTGCACCATTTGTTGAGACGGAGTATCAGTTAGCCGTTTTTGATTTTTGTTTCGTGAAAGTTTCAAATCGTTTGAACGCTGTTTAGTTGACCAGTTGACGTAAACGTTGTTTCAGTATCATCGACCACGTCGCCATCTTTTACTTGATTGTCTTGAAAGTCATGCCCGCTTTCTTTTCCTTCTTCTGACTGACTAGGCGTATTTTCTTCCACTTCAGATTCCTCTGAAACGTCCTCTTGTTCTGCCGCTAAATTACTCTGTGTCCTTAAAAGGAAATTGTGTGTAAAAATTAAAAATTAAATTAAAAATGTATACCTATTTAAAAAAATATTTAAATAAATGTTTTGTAGTTTTTACTTACTTTCGGCTTTCTAAATAAGGTAAAATAAATACCATTTGTTGTTCATATTTCCATAAACTTTTTTTTTTTAAAGCCATACCACTCTTTTTTTCTTCACGTTGCCTATTTCTGGCATTACTAAAACATCGTCTTAGCTTTTCCCAGCGTTCTTTAGCTGCTGGCCCTATAAATAATGTATTAAACACCACAATAATAATTTTAAAAACAATTATACATTTACAATTTATGATATTTAATTAAATTAAAAATTGTTAGTTATCAACTTTAATAAATTCAATTTCTTCACCTAAAATAGGAATTATAGGAATTAGGTAAGTTGAATTAATATTATTATAAAATTACAACAAAATAACTCAAATCGTTTTTCATGGTTATTTAATATACAATTTCGTCTAAATATGAACATAAAATAACTATAAAAAAAAACTGTGTTTATATTTTTGAGATTTTTTAGTTACAGAATAACCTACTTACGTGGTACCTTGTTTTTAATTTTCAATCCTTAGCTATGAAAGTTGAAAATTTTATCAATTGTTAACTATAAAATAATTTTTAATTTTTAAATCTGATAACATTTGTCAAATTCGAACTTTAAATGCTTATTGAAGAAAATTGTACCTATGTATTCTTAATATTTTTCAACTACTATTGTTATAGGGGTCTCCAAACTTTTTTATTCAAGGGCCACAAAAAAAATCAAATGCTCTTCGCGGGCCAAAAGTTTATTAACACATATAATTTTTAATTTTATGATAATATAGGTACCTTATATATGTATAAATAATATGTTTACTTTATATTTTTGTATACATTATTGTTTACTTTACAATATACTTAAATAAAAATAAATAGGTATAAAATATATAATATAATATAGGTAAATACATTTTTGAAATATTTTTTTTATCTATATTTACCTATGCGTCCTATGAATGCCGCGGGTCGTAGTTTGGAGACCCCTGTTATAGTATATCAGAAGTCTTATATTAAATTGGGGTTATAACCTTTGTTACATTTCCTATAATTTAAGGTAACGCAAGGTTCTATACGGTATAATACGGTATTATACAAAACAAAAATAAAATACCATATTTTAATACATCTCTAATTATATATTTATAATTTTTATTTTAGATTTTTAGCGACGGGGAATTCATTTCGAAACATTGGGTTTCAACTACAGATTAGGTTTTAGTACTGAACGAACAATTGTTTATGAAGTTTGTGATGCCATATGGAATAAATTAGGACCATTGTAATGCCTG
>NC_042494.1:6676240-6677408 GCF_005508785.2 Acyrthosiphon pisum
CAAGTTAGCACCAAATCAAGTATGAACATTGCAGCAAGTTACACCCAAAAACAGTTGAACAATCATAATTTTTTAAGTTGCAATTTTTTACGGACAACGGAGTGCACGGGTTCAGCTTGGTATGAATGTTTGTGTGTAGATTAAACCTCTGGGAAGAAGACTGACTTATTTAGGAATGGTTAAATTTGGTTTTTTTTTATACGATAGGTAAGACACATAATATCAATTGTTCAAAACAGCTTAAATTTCTTATTACTGAATATGCAACACAAAATATACAAGGTACATATTTTGGCTGTAACTGGAAGAAGACAGACTAATTTAGGAATGGTTAAATTTGGTTTTTTTTATTCATCTGATATTAGTAGTTATGTTAGGTTAGGATTTTGTATTAATTGATTATATTAATCTACCATAGGTGGAATACGACAAACTTGGTATAACTTTGATATTTTATAGTTAAATCATATACCTACGTACAAACAGCACGGGGTCCGCGATCTACCGTAGGTAGATTGCCTACCTGATAATATACTGCTGCGAATCAGAATTTTTATTCTGGGAAACGGAAAAGTTAAGATACATTTTGAAAACCATACACCGAATATTAAACAACGAATTGTACAAAGTTCGAGTCATATAGAGTTGGTACATTAAACGGGCAATATGTATAAATAATATGTTTACTTTATATTTTTGTATACATTATTGTTTACTTTACAATATACTTAAATAAAAATAAATAGGTGTAAAATATATAATATTATATAGGTAAATACATTTTTGAAATATTTTTTTTATCTATATTTACCTATGCGTCCTATGAATGCCGCGGGTCGTAGTTTGGAGACCCCTGTTATAGTATATCAGAAGTCTTATATTAAATTGGGGTTATAACCTTTGTTACATTTCCTATAATTTAAGGTAACGCAAGGTTCTATACGGTATAATACGGTATTATACAAAACAAAAATAAAATACCATATTTTAATACATCTCTAATTATATATTTATAATTTTTATTTTAGATTTTTAGCGACGGGGAATTCATTTCGAAACATTGGTTTCAACTACAGATTAGGTTTTAGTACTGTACGAACAATTGTTTATGAAGTTTGTGATGCCATATGAAATAAATTAGGACCAATTGTAATGCCTGAACCTACTG